>NW_017101042.1:213883-224756 GCF_001263275.1 Habropoda laboriosa
TATATTAAGAGAAATCGTGTTTTTTGTGAAAGATCAAATTAAATTTGTTATTGTAAAAACATTATAATAGATGTAATAATAATTTCGTTAGGAGCTTTATAGAAATATGTGTAGAACGTACATATGTATAAAATTTCAAATTAAGAAAATATAGGTTTCTAACTCGGGTGATGTATGTCATTGAATCCCGTGAAATACAAAACAAATTTTTCACGTACAAGTGTGCTTCTATAAAAAGTCACAAATATTCTGAAGGATATATTGTTTAAATAATACTTTTATAAATTATAAATAATATAATTATTGTAAATAACTATAGTGTACAAATTATAAGTTCATGTAGTTTAATACGCGTTATGAAAACCAAAGTACAAGAAAAATAAAAAACAGAAACGTGTTGTAGACGAGACGTGTGAAACAATGAATTTGACAAATTGTTTCTATCATTTTTATGGTTGATTTGGTTGAAAATCCTTTAACACGTTCGTTGCCGCCACCGCCGCATGTACAGCACAGAATGACTTAACCACGTGTGCTACCGCCGACAGTGTGTTGACGATCGGTCACTACTGGGACATCAAAAGTCGATACCGTCCCTGTGTGATCGACCACTACACCACTACGAAAACCCTCGTGAAAATCACGTGTTTGAATAAGAGTTACGAATTGGTGGCACACGACATGTCCCTCACGATTTTCTGATAGCAACGAATGTGTTAAAGTTTCCTTTAGGTTTTAGAATCAGTAATGCATTAAAGTTATTAGATATTGTACATTATCAGATTTATTAAAATTCCATAGTAATCTTTCTTTTTCACTAAATCAATGACTGCGAGTGACATTAACCCTCCATTACACGTGTCGCGGAGTGGCAGTGCTCAAGTTCGTTTTGTCCTCACAAACTAGATAAATAGTATCTAGCGTCACGACCTTCCCCAGCTTTAATATATGCTTAAAAACATGTTAAATGATAAATAGAGTAGTAAAATAAATTTATAGAGGATTAAATTGTATAAAATTTTACGGAAATATTTATGCGAGGTATACGGGATATATGATAATAGGTAGGAGAAATTTTGAAGAGTGACTGACTGTACACGATAAAATGAGATAAAAATCAAACTGACAAAATTGTGATCCAGACTCCTTTCTTTAGATGTAGTCACTTCAAAAAAATCGCCTAGAAAATTCCTGAGCTTCAGCAATTCGTCAGACCAGTCGGCTGATATACTAACAGTAATACAAAATTTGTCCTAGCTTCGTCGAGATAAAGCAGTAACTTTACCTCACGGTTTTCGACAACTATTACGATTTTGTATGACAAATTGTTGAACCTTAGATCCTGCGAAAGGAGCCCTTCATTGTAGTTTTGTCATTTTTGCTTTTTGTTTTATTTCGTCATGTAAAATCACTTGAAAATTTCTGCTACCTGTTGATGGATATTCTAGACACAGGGCTTAGAGAATCAAAGTTCTACATTATATCAATTTCCTTCATATGTCGTCATCCTCAGTTTCGCGTAGCTTATTTGGAACAACCAAAAATTACGTAGTTATTTCAACTACAATGGAATTAAAAGCGAATATCCAAAAGACTACGGGTTTAATTAACAAAAGGTTAAAGTGATCTTCATATTTTTCTTCGTTTTGTTTGTCAATTAACATTTATCAACTGTAATTCTTCCTGCTTTTAACAAAAGGGTTGAAAATATTCAAAATTGCATTCGTTATTAGTTTACCTTAGAACACATCGAATGCATAAAGTGCTGCAAATTGATAACCAAAAATAATAGTAAGTTGATCAGAATTCTTTTTATGTTGTGTACGATATCTGTAAATTATATTTTTTCCAACAAGAAATGTTCATTCACATCTCTAAGCTCCTAAAGTCAATAGTATTTTTTAAATCGTAATATATTGAATTTTTGTTTTATTTTTTAAGTGTAAATATTTGAATCAATATTATTGGTTCATGTTGATTCATATTATTGATTTTTTCAATAAATATTATTTGTATTATCTGTATTATAAAAGTTATCGAACACCGGTATAACACATGTAACATGTAAGGAGTTTTGGTAAATTTTATCGTGAAACGAAAGATAATGCTAGGGTATAGTTATCGTATTTTATCGTCTTAAGAAAGAAATTGATTAATTCAGCAGTACTTTATCGTTCTTATATTTCCATATCCCTTTTACTACGGCAGCGATCGATCGGGCAACAATTGCAGATATGTACTTGTGTAGAATGTTATTGTTGCGCCTCTTAAAAGCAAACATATTGTTAAGTTGTTCAATCATTCTAGTGCATTATCTAGAGAATCTTTCGCGAATGATTAAAGTCGGCACTAGTACTTACAAAAGACGCTTCACAAAATAATGACTATAATCGACGTCAGTAGCGAAAGGGGTATTATTATACATATATTCTATGATCAAAATATACGTTAATCATACTAATCTTGTTTCGTTTCGTTTCAACTTTCATTACGCTTCAACATGTTGCTTCGAATCTTCGTCTTCGTCGTTTCGCCACGCAACCTGCACAACGCATTCTGCGTGTTCATCGTACGCCATCACGACTCTCTTCATTTCTATGCCCGTTGCTGCAGACCCGAATTTTCTCCTTTCAGACCGTCTACGGATCCATCGTCGACGTCGTCGCACAATGCTCAGAATTCGCACCTCGAAGGTAAGCCGAAAGGTAGGACATCGAACAAGAATTCTTTGTTCTTTTCATACAAGTCTGTGTGTGCCTGCGTGAGTGTACGTTGTAGAAGTGTGAAGATAAATTATACGGATCTAAAATTTCTGCACCTCTATACTTCGTTGCCTTTTAATAATTCGTATAAGTCAAAACAAATTCCTTACGACAAAAGGTTCTTCATCATCGAGAATTGGTTTTTGAAATATGAACAATTCAAAATTTTATAGTCTAGATTTGTAAGAAGTTATATAAACTATTTGGATTTTTATTCCAAATAAAATGCATAGAATTTATATTCATGAAAATTCGATTCTTTGTGTACTTAACAAATTTTCTAATTACTTACTTATATGTATACATATAGCTTTGTGGCTTATTGAAATAAAAATCGTAATTTCCTTATGTTTATTTAGACTATTCGTATATTTTCAAGATAAATTGATAGAGAAATTAATATTTCGGTTTTATCTACATTTTTATAATTACATTTGATAATTATGTCTAAACTTTCTTGATTGACTGTATGATTATTCGAACTGCTTTTGTACAGTTAAAACTTTTAATGAAAATTTTGAAAAATATTTTGCTGAATAATATACCGAGTTTAGGAATTATAAAAAATCAATGGTTTATATATGATAATCTGAGTTTAGAGTCTTTCTAGTAGGCCTTAGACTGTAGAATATATTTAAACAGAAAATATGAAAGTCCTTTCTGGTGCACTTATGTGTTTTTTACATAAGTAGAAAAACAAATGTATGTAAGTGACAGTCGAAAGTTCGACGTAAATTAAAAATTTAAAGAAATTGTGATCAAATCTACGTTTGTTGAATTATAATTTTAATTGGTTTTCATATATGTTTTAATTGCTTACTTTTAAGTTTTCATGAATTCCAAATTGCAAAGCAAGCATTGCTTTGAAACTAAACACAATGCTTAAAAGTTAATTATTACGTCAATTATCAGTGAGAAATAATTGCAACATTAGCATTGAAGTGGAAATGCAGCATGAATGAAATAAAATTCCTGTGAAAATCCTGCATGTACTATTTGTTGAAATTTCAAAAAAGTTATTGAAACTTACTATTGTCCAATGTTTATAGGCGGTCGTGAAATGTGATTATTTTTGAGAAGATTTGCAAGAAGAGAATGGGATGTCTGGGGTGGTAGTAGTAGCAATAGTAGTATTTATAGTAATTGAAAGCATGAGAGCAAGGGACGGTTTTTTCACCAAGAGTTTTGCAAGATACTATTTTTCTTTCATCTCTGAGCTAAAGTCTATGAGATAGTGTCAAAAAGTTTCCAAACTTGCTCTATAAAAAATGACAGACTAACCTAAGATTTGAGTGGCACCCGTTCCTCTCAAAGTATTCCTCTTATGAGTTGATACAACGATTCTAGCGATTTTATCATTGTTGAAACACCTTCTGAAAGTCTTCTTTCTTCGTGTCCTTCAGTACAATCCTCGTTTCTCCCAAAATCTCTTCAACTGTACCGAATCTTCACCCTTTAAGATACGTGTTTATTTTAGGGAAGATGAAAAAGTCACAGATGGGTAAAATCAGGAGAATAGGGAAGGTGAGGAATAACCATATTTCATCTTCTTTAGAATGAAGATTTTGCAGAACTACAGTTTAAGAATGCAGAATATTTGAAATGTCTCTTGTACAAGTAGACATAGCATTTAACTCCCTAACTCTCTAGCTTTCGTTATTTTTTACTCTGCTCTCTAATGTGCTTTAGAAAAGAAGCTGCAAAGAGATAGTAGCAGTAAGAGATAGATAGTAAGATATATTCCTTAGCTTTACTGGGACTATTTGAGATCTAGTACCGCAACTCCAATTTTTCAGAACCATGTTACCTAACTGGAAAACTGGGAAGGGAATTTGGAACATCGAGTCATTCTCGTGCTTGCAACTTAGATTTAGCGACCATATCCACTAGAATCATCCTCAATTATAAATAGCTTTTCTACAGAACTCCTTTCTCACTCCCTTGTCCTAGGTCCAAATGATCTGGGCTTGTTCTCTATTGGTATCTACAACAAATCTAATTCACTCTGTGAATGATACACAGAGGCAGAACAAGGAGGAGTAAAAAGATCATATGTAAATAGAATGGGTGGGGAAGATGTTTTGCTTAAGTTTTAACTTCTTAAATGTTTAAAGCAATCTAACAATATATCCGAATTCTGTTAGGACGAAATACATAGTCCCTAAATAATAAAAATTATGTAGGAAATATTAGATTAGGTACGTTAGATTAGGTTAGGTCGAGGTAGGCTAAACTGAAATTGTTGAATCTCTGATTCCAGTAGGTAGAAAATGTTCATGCACTCACAATTGATGCTCCAGCTGAGTGGTGTCTCGCCTATACAGTAAATCCACTGGAATAACAATTAATATACAATGCCGCTGACTAGAATAGTCTCGGTTAAAAATATGTTAGTTTGGGTAAATAGATAATAATAGATGTTATGTAACATTTTTAATTAGATATGTATGTAATATGGACTAGCAGATAGCATTTATTTCTATTGTTGTAAATATTTTTGAGTATTATAGCGTTCTTGTTGTTGAACGAACGAAACTAGTGTCCACATGAATAGCTTCACTTGTTTAAACGCGTTCAGTTAATGTTTAATCGTAAACCAGTGCAGAAGCATCGTTCAGCAATAGTTCTACAATGATATGAAAAGTCTCATAACCACTACTTTTAATATTAGTATTACCATTGAGCTAATATGAGTCGCAGAATTTCTAGTGTGGAAGAAATTGGAAAAGCAAAAGCTTTAAAGAAGAAAGACATACATACCAAGAAATTAGAAGGAAAATCAATAGAAGTGCTTAAGTTATTAATATAACTATCTAATTTATAAAACCTCTGAAAATTAGGGGAAAAAATATAAAGGAAAAGGAAAGAAGATTAATTTTGCCCAATATTTTTAGTTTCGCAGTTTCTGTTAAGAAAAGTAAATATGAAGTTGGAATAACAGTATCGATTTCGGCTATTAAACGAATAATTGAAAGTGTTCCATATGTAAAATTTACAAAAATTTACAGAAAATTAGCGTTATGTTAAAGCTTGTTTTGAATTTTGGGCAAATCTTCATAAATTGGATTGATCAGTGGCATAAAGTGAATTTTGCGGGCGAAAAGAAGTTTAATTTAGATAGACTGATTAGATATGCATATTATTAACACGATTTATGGGATAAAGAACGAAAAATGTTCATTTTGATTTATGTCGCAGAATTTTACGAATGATTTTTATGGTAGAATTCTCAGGACGGAGCCATAAAATAAAATTAAACGAAGATAAGTGTTTCAATTTTGCAAAAGAATATATTGTCCTACACAGTGAAAAAATGAAATTGAAAAAAAAAAAAAAACAGAAATTCAAAGTGTAAAATCTACAAATTTTTTCAGTTTAAGATGTTAATAACAAATCATAGTTTGTAATATTACCTATAATTTTGACTGAATACGTCCATTTGTTGTTAAAATTAAGACGTGAAATTTTCTTCATTGAAATCAGTGTATTTCAAATATCTGCCATTCACAGACCATTTGTGTTTTTGATTTGATTTTTGTAGGTTGTGTTTAGTATCTGAATACCTTTGAAGCTGACCCAGAATTTTAATACAATAGCAATAAATTTTCCTGATTGTTCATGTAAAATTTTTATCAACTTTAACGAGACTTTTAAAAAATGTACCGAATAGTACCTCTGTGATTTTTTATTTATTAATGTCAAATTTAACTGCACAAATTTGCACAAAATGAAGAAAATTGTCAAAATTGTTATTGACGCCTTCGGTATTCTAGCGTCCTATTCTTAGTATTTATATTGTTATTTATTTTTTTAGTATTTACATGGTTATTAAATTTTTATTATTATTTATATTGTTATTTAACTACCTAATAAAAATTACAAAAAAAAAGAGATATTGAATGTATACAAAGTTATATTTGTCTCTGAAATCCCTGTATGCGAAATGGCGTTACGATTTTTCCGGTATTTCCGCGAAACTGATGAACAAATTTTTCAAACAGAAGTTAGTCAGTTGACAATAAATTGTGTTAATAGAAATTTACAAAAAAGTTTTTATTCGATAAAAAATAAAGATCACTACAATTTTTTCAAATGAAACCATATATTTTTTTATGTGCCATCAATGTATATTTAAATTCTCTTCAAAAAAGTATTACAGAACTTAGGTCGAAAATTGATTAATTTAGAAGTTATGATTTTTGTCCCGGACGCCCATATACTCGAAACACTGTGCGTCGGTTTGTTGTATATTGCAAACTTGGATCGCGATGTGAAAATATGTAGAGGAAGTGCAGCATACATATTTAGAATATCAGTTTGTTTAAGGTGAATAAAAAATTACGGCAGAGGATGGAAACCAATAAAACTGCATAATACCATAGGAAAACTAATAAATCTTTATATTTCAAATTCTCACTAATAATGAAGAACAAAAAGTACTCGAAACTTTGGTCTAATTGAAAAAGTGACACAAAGTAACGATTTGGTTATGGTATAGGTAATTTTCACTTTATAAAATTAAAAAAACAAGTATATTATAAAATTATTTTCTCTTATGATCTAATCAGGCACAAAAATCACAGCATAGGAATAATCATTTTAGGTAAATATCAATGCTAAGTCTTGAAATTTACTTGCAGTAGTCACAGGAGTAACTTCCGGAGTAATAACCAGCTCATTCACATTGTACCCACATTTCACATATAAAGCACTGCACTCACTCTTATCCTCTTTTGTCTTCGCTGCAGTAATTCACACTACAGAAGAAGCACACAGCATCTTAGTAGGTTTTCCTGTAGCCTCAAATGTCAAACTTATTACATTCATCTTCACAAATCATCTTAAAATTTCATGTCACATTTTGTATTCTGCAATATTGACACGAAACCATAGAAGTACTATGCAAATGAGGAGATGAAATGATTTACTCTAAATTTTTTACATATTTTATCCATGATTGCAACGATTGAATACTTTCTGAAAAACTTGCAAATTGACGTTTCTCTACTTCTCTGCATCTTGAGTCGGAAATGTCAAAGGAGGTTGTTAAAAAAGTGCCAAATTTGTACCCCTTTAGGCACCTAAAATTTTAACGAGACATCATTCCGTAAGTCCTAAGGCATCATAAACGCACAATTATTTACCTCAAATGTGATGGGAAAGTTATAAAAAATGTAGATAAAGTTGATGGTACTTCGAAATTCGAATTGAAACGTTCTAACTTCAAATGATCATAACTTCGAAATGAATGCATGACATGAAAAAATTCAAACGCTATTCTATAGAGGAAAGTCAATATTTATATAGTGTGTGAAAACATATTGCTCAAATTGTTAATTAATAACAATAAAACGCGACAAATTAAGGTAAGGTGCTAAGATGAAATGCATCGAATATGAAGAATTGTTATTATATTTCATCTTTTTCTTCTTCAGATGACATTTCTTCGGTAAAATATTGGTCGAGGAAGTTAGCAGGTGAATGTGTGGATGTCTGATGTCGAGCAAACCACAAGTACCATAATACTGTTGCAACGTGTGAACAACATCCCACTACACGTTGGCTTATTTTGCACTCACAAATATGTCCAACAATTGTCCAATGCCCAACAATAATATATAAACAAAGTATTTCACGGAATTGATGTGACGTGAGTGCATTTGAGTTTTAACTAAAATACTATTTCCAGAACCTAGGTCGATGTGGTATTTGCAGTAATCTATTGTCAAAAATGTTGTTGCTACTTGGAATTAAAAGTCGCCGTTGTATTCCACAAAAGAAAATCATTTGTCAGGAGTAGTACGAAGTGAAAACTTAAACGCACTTGGATCACAATTTCAACGCACTGAATTGGTATCACTTGATTTCTTCCCGCAATTAAACCTTAATGATCTACATATATTTATATTCATCCGGATGAAAATCATCACTTAAATGAAAACGGACAATTGTTGGACATATTTGTGGGTGCAAAATAGGCCAACGTGTAGTGGGGTATTGTTGTTCACACGTTGCAACAGTATTAGGGTACTCCGGGTCGGATTGCTCGACATCAGACGTCCACACATTCATCTGCTAACTTCCTCAATCAATATTTTACCGAAGAAATGTCATCCGAAGAAGAGAAGGATGAAATATAATAACAATTCGTCGTATTCGATGCATTTCATCTTGTTTTAGAAGTAAGTTACAGTAGAATAACGAACATATTTTACGGAATATTTGTATGGTAGCACCTTATCTTAATTTGTTGCGTTTTATTGTTATTAATTAGCAATTTGAGCAATATGTTTTCACACACTATATAAATATTGACTTTCCTCTATAGAATAGCGTTTGAATTTTTTCATTTCATGCATTCATTTCGAAGTTATGATCATTTGAAGTCAGAAAGTTTCAATTCGAATTTCGAAGTATCGTCAACTTCATCTACATTTTTTATAACATTCCCATCACATTTGAGATAAATAATTGTGCGTTTATGATGCTTTAGGACTTATAGAATGATGCCTCATTAAAATTTTAGGTATCTGAAGGGGTACAAATTTGGCACTTTTTTAACATCCTACTTTCTATGAACGTTTTCTAATGTGAGAGTTTTGAGACTTTCACGGCCCGGATCGATATGGGTGTTATTATTTGAGGTTTCCGGGTGTACACCGTGTCCAACAGAAATTATATTCCGACGTTTTCTAATGTGTTTAGCTGTTTTAATAGATTGAACGCTAAACTAATTCTTTCCTTTAATTGGTGGAAACTTGTAATTTCGCCGGAATAGACAACTAAATTGATGTGACTCTATAAATAAAAGTCGAATGGTGTGTGATCAGGAGAGCGTGGTGGCGAAGCTATTAAGCCACCACGGCCAATATTTTGGCAATATTTTTCATTCAAAAAATCTCTCACTTGACGTCTAAAATGTGGCGGTGCTCCGTCTTGCTAGAAAATAAAATTTCTTCTTATTGTGAAGGGTATGTCTTCTAATAATTCGGGCAATTTATTCTGTAAAAAATTCAAATACGCTTCTGACGTTACATTTCCCACAAAAAAAGAAGGCCCGTTAATTTGATGTCCAATTATTCCAACCCAAACGTTAAGTCGAGACATA
Organism: Habropoda laboriosa; assembly: GCF_001263275.1. Taxonomy (NCBI): domain Eukaryota; kingdom Metazoa; phylum Arthropoda; class Insecta; order Hymenoptera; family Apidae; genus Habropoda; species Habropoda laboriosa. Next base: position 223,754 of record NW_017101042.1, read on the forward strand.
GTTAAGTACACGAGTACCCGATGAATATTTAAAGTCGATTTTCTCGAAAGCAAAGCCTCATACGAAAAAATTTTATTCTACATTTTCGACTTATTTTCTTTTTATGTAGAATCATCCCGTTTCCGGTTGCACCACTAATTACCGGCCACCCTGTATGAATATTCGGAAATTTAGCTTTAAAATGAGCCGAAGATTGAAGTATTATCTTTAAAAAAAGCTGAAATATACGGTTAAAGTAACGCGACATATAGGCTGATTTCGTATAATTTTTAGAAACTTTAACACTAAATATCTCGAAAATTGTTCGAGATAAAGAGCTGTTTCTCAAGGTTATCAACAAGTCCTGCGCGTTTGAAAAGAATCGGTGACTATGACTGTACTTCTGTGCGATTTGACGTGAAATAGCTGTATAGTGGCTATTCGTACACAGGATCAATTTCGTAGGTGGCCGTTATAGTGGCTATTTGTTGCAAAAGGGTTAAAAAATATGAAAACGAGGGGAAAGGAATACGCGTTCCTTTTTCGGAAACAGTTCCACGCCTATCCAATTAGTGCACTAACGTTCCTGACCTGGCCTTCCAATATCTCCTATGTCTAATGTAAGTCACAGGTTTCCTATGTAACTAGCCTTATTGACTAGGACACTGGGGAGCTCAAAACGAATTCCACTGTCTCTCTCCTCCTTTACTTTCTCCGCTTTCCTTTACCTTTTATTTACTTGAACTGCCTTATAATCATTTAAATATATCTCTGAAATTGTTATTTTTTTCATATACACTATCGCTCATGAGTATTTAACCGCCCATTCACATATTTACAGTGTCCTGTATTTTAGTAAGTAATTGTATTTTCGGGATTTCTGGTAAAACATTCGCGGCCTTCATAGTAAAAAGGACTAGATCATTTGAATAAATTCATACACTTTTGAATAAGAAGAAGAAAGTAGCTGGCAAATTAAGACATTTTCTTCCGTTTCTTTTTTTTTTTTTTTTTTTTTTTTTTT
>NW_017101042.1:224768-244315 GCF_001263275.1 Habropoda laboriosa
ATGAATCTTATTAGCCTCTGTAGTTTCTCCCTATACTTCTCAAGCATTCTGTATATTAAGATATTTTTCATAATATTTTCAAATTAATTACATTGTGGATATAAAACTATGAAAAAGCAATTGTAAATGAGAACAATTTTTCACTATAAAATGGCTTTCAATCGAAAACAAAGCGACATTCAAATATTCCGATTAGAAACTTGCATATAAATCAATATACGAGGTGTGACAAGAATGTTTTGAGAATAATTAATTTAAAAATTTTATTTTGAAAATTAAACGGATATGAGGCTGCCATCGCCTTCAAGCACATATATTCCAGCATTGGATCCATTGATCGTAACATTTCTGAAATATACTCACTTTCTAGTATTTCTTTTAACCCTAGCATTCCCAAGGCTCGAGCCGTCACGCGGAGTCCCAACGGGGGCTTCCTCGAACCCACGCTACTTTTTACTCATTTATCCTAAAAAAAACTTGCTTTTTTTATAAAGTTTTGTAATATTTGAATATGTGATGCTTTATGAACAATATAGCATATTTTTTACATTGTATTTATATATATATTTTTATATTATACGATAGAGTGTATACTAACATGAAACTAGTCTGAACTTGATTCTTCTCGTGATTCGTCTGATGTTATACATGAATGACAGAATATAATATTTTCTAAATGCTTTCTACATACGTGGTTTTTACATTTGTAGCAGCTTTGCTTTGGTTTCGATAAATTATTATATTTTATTCGTTTGTTTTTAGCTTCCTTCATACATTGATAGCATCTTCCTCTTTTGGTTGGTTCTGTATCTTTTGCTGTTTTCATTCTGAGTTTCTTTCCAGTCAAAACTTTTAAAGCATGTACAACGTTTGTTTGTAATCCTATAATGTTCAAGCTTCTGTTTTCTATTTGATTTTTAATTAATTCATTACTTAGTTCCTGTAGAAAAATTCTTCTTCTATTCATTCTTGTATTGTTCCAAATTGGATTATTTAATGTAAATAATGAATAAGCATTTAGAGCTGCAATATCTATCAGTGTATAAAACACAGAAAGAGGTCATCTTCGAATGCCACGTTTGCATGAATATACTCTCGCCATCTGATCAACCGTGACGACGCCTCCTTTGGTTTCATTATAAAATAAATTTGTGTCAGTTTTTTTCTTTGGATTTTCCATTGCTATTGCTTTATCCTGGTGCTGAGTTGATAAAAATAGGACAAGTTTTTTAGGTTTATCTCTAGCTACATAAGAGAGTAATGTTACTGGTGCTTTGAGGGTTTCTGGGTTAGTGAATGTAAATATAGACGAATAAAGTTGTCTTCCTTGTACACGTTTCAGTATGTCTGGGATGTGTCTTCTATTTTTTGGTAGTGTACCAACAGTAGTGATACAAAATTCTGAATACAATTTTTCAGCTAAGTCTACTGACGTATAGTATTGATCTGTAGTGACATTCCGGGAACTATTTTTTATTGGTTGAACGAGTCTTTCAACTATTCTTGCTGATTATTATGGTTTTGGAGCCACAGTACACTTCCATATTTAGGATATATCTTCTTTTCGAATCGGTTAACATCCTTATCAATATACCATATTTAGCCGATTTATCTTTCATGAAAATTTTGAAAGGACATCTTCCTCGAAATAGAGATAGCATTTCGTCGACAGTAGTATTGACTCCAGATTGAACAGTTATTACTCATTAACCTATTCATTAACTACAACTAATTTAGTTTATCTTTTTTTTTAATAATTAAAATGACCACCCTTTGCCCGTATAATCTCTATTATCCTATTTTTCATCTCTCCAATTAGTTTTTTTTGTTATTTCTGGACCAGTTGAGCGCCATTCTGTTAATATCGTATTTTTTAACTGTTCCTCATTTTTAATGCTGCGGATTTTTATCCTTCTTCCTATTTCACCCCACAGATGTTCAATAGCATTCATGTCCGGCGATTGAGGAGCTGTCTTTAATTGCCTTGCGGTTACGGTAACGCGTTTAGCGGTGTGCTTTGCGTCTTGATCTTGCTGAAAGATGAACTCATGTTCGAGATTTAATTTTTCTACACTATTTCTTAGATTGTTCTTTAATATGTCCAAATAAACAATCCCGAAACTAAAATACCGCCTCCTCCATGCTTGACTGTGGGGCACATGTTTATAGTTTTTAGATATTCATTTTTTTTTTTTTTTTTTTTTTGCCCTGTTCCTCATTTTTAATGCTGCGGATTTTTATCCTTCTTCCTATTTCACCCCACAGATGTTCAATAGCATTCATGTCCGGCGATTGAGGAGCTGTCTTTAATTGCCTTGCGGTTACGGTAACGCGTTTAGCGGTGTGCTTTGCGTCTTGATCTTGCTGAAAGATGAACTCATGTTCGAGATTTAATTTTTCTACACTATTTCTTAGATTGTTCTTTAATATGTCCAAATAAACAATCCCGAAACTAAAATACCGCCTCCTCCATGCTTGACTGTGGGGCACATGTTTATAGTTTTTAGATATTCATTTTTTTTTTTTTTTTTTTTTGCGCCATACCATTATTCTCCCATCGGAATCAAAAATATTGAATTTCGATTCATTGCTAAATATTACTGATTCCCAAAAAGAGCACGGTTTATTAACGTGAGCTATCGCGAATTCTAAACGTAGACGTTTATTCTTTTTACTAATGTAAGGTTTTTTTCGCGGAACTCTACCATGATATTTTTCTTTTCTTAACGTATTTCCGATAGTTTCAGGTACAACATTTGTACCATAGTCATTTCTCAATGTTTGTGCACTGGTTTTTGGATTTTCACGAACGGTCTTTAAAATCGCTCGTCGATGAATAGATTGCAACTTTCTTGATTGGCCTGACCGAGGGGTATCCTCAAAAGTTTTTAATTCTTTATACCTATTTATAATATATTGAACTGTTGCATGCGATTTATCAACTGTTTTAGCTATTTTTCTAAATGACTGACCTCGATCTCTAAACCGAATGATTAGTTCGCGAATTGCAACTGGTACTTTCGTTTTTTTACAACATCTTCGTACTATTTCTTATTAAAATTATTTCAGACTGATTTCTGATGATCTATAGAACGGGGAAACTCGCATGTTTTTATGGCAACCGATAAATAAAACAAACGAATAATAATGTATGGAGACTTTTTTGTCGCTCAAGTTGATCGCTTTGTTATCTTTGCTTTTAAATTTTACCAACAACAGATAATATGTCAATTTTTTTATTGTCAGTAACTCTATTATCTCTATAAATTATAACCCGTTAGAGAAAAATGTTTACAAATTCATTGTAGAACAGTAATAAATTAATTACGAAATTCTAGTCAGGTGTATGGAAACCTTTTTGATCCAGTGTATATCAATCTTCTTTCGTCTCGAAATTTTCGGAATAGTGGTAATATATTGTCTGCCAGATTTCTCAATCCAAATATCTGGGTTGCAGCCTTGACTACTACCTTCACTTGCAGATGGTGAGTCATAGTTTTCTTCGTCCGATTCGTCACTACTATCAATGATAAAAGTGTTATCACTTTCATGACTTTCATCTTCACTACTTTCCTATAGCACTGATTCATCGATAAAATTTTCACTACATATTTTTCGCTGTAATTTTGAAAATGAACTTTATGTTTAACTTTCTTCTCTTAGAATGAATTTTCACTTCCAACTGTTCTGTGTGAATATGTACTTGACTGTAACTAAGAATGCTGCATCGTTCCTTCCCAATTAGTTCTGTCGTTCGATTCTTAGTTCTGTGATTATTTATTATTCTATGGATATAAGATGAGCGTTGGGGTCCGCTTCACGCAATCGTCGCCAGACTGGTACATATTGCGACGCGTAGTCAGTTTTCTTTTTCTTATACAATGTATTTTTTTTTTTTACATATAGCAACGGGGACTTCTGAATATTGAACTTAAATGTGGACACGACAATAAATAATTTTTTGAGAATTTTTGACACAAGGGAAATAGTCCTAATTTAAGGTTTTCCAACTTGTGGGTTTTAGGAACAACTAGGGAATGCTAGAGTTAATGCTCGTGTTACGTATAGTCGGGGCCACGATATAGCGAGGTCGTAAAATCGGTTAGGCGTCAAAGTAAACATGTTTTAGCTGCCGGGACCCCGAAATTGACAGAAATACGAGCAGATAAGTACTTGAAACCATGGTCAGGACCGTACAAAGAATTCTTCTATCCAGCGAAAGTCAAACTGATTCTAATATATTTACTGAAAATTGAGTTCAGCTAGGACAATTTAGGGTTTTTTTCTTCTGGGAAAAGCCGCTTTTGGAAGTACGGTTACAAGTAAAGGTCTTATTGAGGTCTTTAACATCTTCATTTACCTGCTCGTGTTATATACAGATAGAAAATGCAAAAGGATTGTGTAGCTTTAATATTAACATATTTTCCATTTGTAAATGAAATACCATTTTCTACTTGAAGTACCAAATCATATGCTACCATTCGTTTATTGTTGGAACCCTCAAACAGACTGCAACACACGGCCTTGAGTGCCGCAACATCAATCGGTGCCGATTCTTGAGAGTTTCCAACTATACGTAGACTAGCCGACACTTCCGCCTAGCGCGCACCCCCTAGAAGGCCCTCGAGATAGGGTAAACAAACGCATTCCGTTTCTCACAAAAATCTAGGGCCCCCACCATCAAAAACCACGATTTTTGGTGTATATAAGGGCACGATGTTTGATGCTCGGGGGTTCAGTCTTTTACCAGAACGTTACTCCGTCAGTCGAAACGAGCAAGATCGGGTTGTAGTCCCTTTCGAGCATAGAATTGTTACATTCTCAATACAGTCTAAGACACCCCCGCGGTTCGTCGCGTAAACTGAGAAGGAATATTCTCGCCCAGTCGAGAATTGACCATTTAACTATTTAACTATCATTGGATCGAAGCAACTTGTAACTTCGCATTTATACTAGAATATATAGCTTTGTTAAGTCAGACTCGCTCATTTCAACCAAGCCTCTCCTGAGTAACATTAGTAACGAATCAGCTAAACTCACAAGGATATACCTTTACCGCTCGAGGTATATCTAACATTACGATACGCACAGTCTTCAACCCTTCTACCTATTGGAGAACGACGTAGTAACCACATGCGTTGAATGTTCCAAATCTCCTATCAACTAACCGAAATTCCGCTCCGTATAAGGACACAAAGCGTAATCCGTAACACTCGCGTTATATTACTTCGAATTTTAAAAACTGACTAAGGATGCGTCCCATTCATGACTGCTTTTACTTAAGGAAATAAAAACAGAGAGACGAATGGGGCAAATGCAGGAGGTACTCGAACGTTGCAATTAATTTTGAATTTAAAATTTCTTCCACTAGAATTGACGAATGTGCGAAAGAGCACTGTCATCGTGCAAAATTCAAATTAATCTGTTAACTGTGTTCCCCTTTGAAACAGAAATTGAATCTCCCTAGTTTTGTAATTAAAAATGAGTAAGAATTATAACCGATTACTTTCTTTTCGTTCTTATAAATGTGAATATCATCTATTTTACGTTCAATACAGGCATAACAGTACAATTAAAAATGAATAAATCCTCAATAAATAAATTATTGTGTTCTAAGTATTGGCTAACCAATGATGAGTTAACTCGTCTTACACAGTTAAAAGGTTAAAACGAAGTGATAGGATAGACTTTGAGCAATTATAAAAAACCTTGACTAACATTGTAAAACCCACATATGATAGGTCAATGAACTCGTTTCGGAATGGGCTACACACCTAAGTAAATACAAAATATTATTCCATTTAAAAGAAAACAAAGGAAAGAAAATCTTGAAATCTCGAAGGCATTTCCACCTAGAACAAAATAGTACTCATCACAAAATGTCTCCCTGGAAACGGAGTACATTTTTCTTGACATACAGGATAATTCAGCTAAGTGTGCTGCTTAAATTATTTGTAAACTGTTGGTTATAGGAAGCAATGATTCAAACAAAAGTTGTAAGGTATCAAGGGAAGCACACAATGTAATTAATTAGTTTATATTGGTGTTTCGCTTTCTTATCGAAATATGAAGGTCACCTTAAGTTTTTAAATGGTAACGAGTAAAATTTGATTCTGCAGTTGGAAAGACTATTGAACGCTGAGTAAATAACTATTAAGGTGTATGAGCCCAAAAACTAATAATTACCGATTTTCTGAACGATTTTTAATGTAAGTGATGCTCAAAATGCTGTCCATTACAATTAAAACAAGTGCATAGTCGATTAATAAGTGAAAATGACACATGTCGAAGAGTATCTTGAGTGATTGCATGCTCTTATGATACGATGTTTCATATCTACGAGTATCGTGGGTGGCTCGCGATTACATACCTTCATTTTCTAGATGTTCCCAAAGAAAGTAGTCAAGGGCGTTAATAAATTCGGAGAACGAGCCGGCCACAAACGTTTATCATCATTCCCCAACGAATATCTCAGTAATTATTAGTTTTTGGTCCCATACATTTTAGTAACTTTTTACTCAGCATTCAATACTCTTTACAACTACCGAGTCAAATTTTACCCATTACCATTACAAGACTCAATGTGATCTTTATATTTCGATAAGAAACTAAAATAGCAATATAAACTAATTATTACATCGTGTGCTCCCCTTGATACTATACAACCTTTGTTTGAACCATTTTTTCATATAACCAACCGTTGAGAATTAATCTAGAATTAGACATACTTAGCTAAATCACCCTGTGATAAATAACGAATAACGAATAATTCGGCAACTGGTCTCGTAGAAAGATTATAACGGAACACATTGTATAATAGCCATGAGGTAAGTAAGGAACGCCATTGCACTGGTTTCACCTCAATTTATTAAAATCCAAATGCGATGGTCGGCGTACAGTTCACCCGGAATAATACAATTATTTTGTTCGCTAATTGTCCCGGCGGCAGCGGTTCGGCGGATACGTTTCGATGGCTGGTAAAGGAAAAACTGACCGGGGGTGTAGGCGTACTGGGTTTTTATATTGTTAGGGCAGGGAGACAGGAGTAGAGATAGATAAAGATAGAAGTGGAGAAAGTGGTGGAAACGGAAAATTTGTAGAAAGCGGGGCCGTTCGTCCTCGTGCAAACCTGGATGCCACATGTGCGCTTCTTGGGCTACTCGAGGACGAAGGCAAGTCTTAACCCGGGGAGAGACAAAAGAACGGAAACTAAAATCTGAAGGAGTTAAAAAAGAGAAAGTTCGCGTGGAAGAATAGAACAAGGTTCGGTAAGGGCTTGTTGGCAGCGACGTACCCGACACACATTCATATCAGGAGATTGGAGATGTGTTTGCAAAAAATCGACTGAACTGCTAGGTGAACGATTTTAAGTGACAGTCACTGTAAATATCACTACGAAACGGCTGTTCAAATAACAGAACTTTCGGATAATAGGTTTGGATATTAGGGTACAGTAATGTCTCTACAAGTGTCAGTCAGTTTGGATTCTACAAGTGTCAGTATAGATGGTCCTACGCCTAGGTCTGCGTCATTGCTGCGCCTATGTTATCTCGCTCGCTGTCAGTCAAGCGTGTAACGCTACACCACTCGGTTTCTTTTACGAGATTTCACGGCTCGACAAATCATAATAGAAAAATATAATTTCTTTAATTTTACTTTTTTTCATCTGAAATTTTTTTTAACATGACACAGGGAGTCTGTTTTATCTCAATACAGTGAAATATCTTTTAAGGAAGTGATGTTAGAAAAAAAAAAATGTTTTAACAAAAGTTGTTTGGTACGAGCAGGAAAATTATGTGGTATAAATATCTTTTTGTACCTGGTATGGTGGGGGAGATTTCAAAGTCAGTTTAATTTTTTTAAATAGAATGCTATATTTTTTTATACATAATATGATAGTGTATGTTAAGACGAATCCAACGAGGTGCGAACAAAGTCATTTCCTTTGATAAAACAGACACACGCGACAGTGAGGCACGTATGGTGGTCCGGCTCCCGGTTTTTCGCAATTTTACGACCTCCCATGAAAAGAAATGATTATGTTCGCACCTTGTTGGACTTTTATCCAATTAAGGTTGCAGATACGGGAGGCTCTACTACATTTCATTACATGTATAATATTTACACGAAAACATAAATTTTAAAATATTATAAGGTGTACGACAATAAATCAATTAAAACTTTTTTATTTGTATTCAATGCGTAGCAGCATGAAATGGACTATATAGTTATTAAATATAATTATGTTATTGAAACCGGCAGTGTGCGTAGAGGATTGAGCCTTACAACTAGTGCAGGGAGTAAGAATGTTTGTTGCTCGACTTGCAGCTTCCTTACATTCAAGTAATTGTGGCAGTAATTTGTAACAAGTTTAACAGTATTTTTCATTTTGTCATTCAACGGACTGAACGGCTTAACACCACTTAAGTATTTCTTAACATTTACCATTTCACTGTTCAAAAATGATGACAAATCGCGGTTTTCTCTCAATTTCAAGAACAATCAGAAGTCCGATGGTGCCAAATCAGGTCTGTACGGACGGTATGCAACAACTATGAATTTTAGGTTCCTCGTTGTTTTCGTCGGCTTTTTCTGATTGCTGTCTATACACATATGTAATTCAGAAGTAGAATTCATGACTAACGTAGTCACACACGTTTGAATTAGACAGTATAAACCACTGAACGCAAGTTACATTTTGTTTTTTTCTCTACTACTAGTGACGCCACGCAGTAGGAGACCTTGCTTATATTAGATCTACCGGAACGTTCTGTCCGTTTTTGAATTAAAAGAAAATACATTTTCAGTACATTTATTAATATTTGACCTCTTCCCAGCGTGATGGTAATTTGTGGATTCCATTTCTGTAGAATGATTCATCTTTGGATCTTGAGATGACATTATCGGACAGAACTTTCCGGTAGACCTAATAATTATTGGAACGATACAGATTTTATACTTCACTCCTATTTTTAAAGGCAGATAGATATGTCTCTATAATACCAGCATAGGTGATTTTTTCTTTGAATAATACACACACTACTTTTATCACAAGTATACCTAGTTTAAACTCTAAACCTTTGTTATTGGATTATCACGCTGTGTCATACCTGCGGTCATCCAATTTGGTATTGCATTATCGGGTCAATATTATACTGGTTCAGTATTATCACGGACGACGTACAAGATAGATCTAACATCTTATAGGACTTCGTGTCCGTAGCATTGCGGCCAAGAAGGCCCTTACCATTTTCATGTCGCTCCTAACATTACCAATTCAACGTAGAATAAGATTACAACATTAGTAGTGGTTATAATTAGAACTAAATGTAACTATGAAATTACAAATAAGAAAGTAACGTAATTGTTTATTAGTAGATGATTCATTCTACTGCTGTCAAAATATCGTGAACAGTTCTACTCACTCAATCTAATATGTGTGTTAGGATGTGCTCGTGGTAGTTGCAAAACAACTTTCGAGCTTTGTCGATTTCGCACGTGGTGTGCCGACTAGATTTACTAAGGTTCGTTTTTCGAAGGACCACCTCCGTCTTAGGAGAACAAATTAATGCTGACTATTTTCTCTGAGGAACGACTCGTAGCGTGGTGAAATGAATTCTGTCTGTCTTCTCCGCGAAAGGTCCCACGACACCTCTGAGCGAGGACGCATCGCGGGGGTGAGGCCCTCGAATAGGCTGAAGACATTTTTCGATAGTGGTGGGGAAGGGTGGCTGTCAAAAACTATTGGTTAAAATCATAGGTGGGAAAACTATACGAAAATGTCACCCCCCAGACCATAGGTCACTCTCAGGTACCAAGCATACCCTTGAGTGACGCACGCGGGAATTCCGAGTGCCTCGAACAATGACCGTAGCAGACAAAAAATGTACAAATTAAAAAGGCGAAGATTCTAAGTCGAAAACAAGGCAATAAAAGGTGAAAGCAAGTTCTTAGATTGAAAGACTACGATTGCCGTGGTGTCATAAAATCACTGCTGCTACGAAACGAACGAAGGCGAAAAAATGTATACAATAGAACTACATGCTAAGAAAATCTAAGGGTCGAGGACTTAACAATATGTATGTAAATCTTGATATGCAAATTTAACAAAAGAGGATTTTTTACATCTGTCAGGGCTCTGTAGTGGGCATAATAAAACCTCTGATATTTTACACGATCGGTATTTCAGAACGTCGGACACAAAAATACATTAGGTGTCAGGTCTGTCCTATATCTCGTCTGCGGTATAATATCGTTCAGTATTGTATTATATTGATCTGTAGTGTATTCTCGTCGTTCTCTTCAACTACGTCTTTTTACAGTTATTGGTTTGTTTCATCTTCCTCTACTAATATCCGTGTGAAAACATACTGAATTCTGTATGAATATCGAGGCATGTTGCTTGCCATAACTGTAATCGTTTGTTCATTATGACAGACAATCTGAAATACAAAATGCCAAAAACTGGAGACCTTTCGATAGAGACGCGTGCAGTGATTTGTGTTCTCCACGGTGAATGACTTTCCATTGGTGTTATAGCCAAAAAATTCCAAATATCTAAAAGTACAGCGTAAAATATAATTCAGAAGAAGGAAGTTACTGGCAAGCTACAAAATCGCACGCGATCTGGACAAAGAATATGTACAAGCCAGTAGGATGACACCTTCATTAGACTTCAAAGTAAACGAAATAGGAGGCTTACCACACCAGAAAACATTAGAGATCTGAATATTTAGAAGAATAAGTCGTTGTCTGTATCAACGGTGAAATGGCATTTGAACGAAACTGGTCTTCTGGGTTGATTAGCGGTCAGAAAACCATATTTTCGTCCAGGTAACAAAACAAAACGATTGCTTTGGACGAAGAAACATCAACATTGGAGTGAAAAGGAATGTATTAAAGTTCTCTCGACAAATGAGCCAAAGTTTGAATTATTCGGCTCCAAAAGGTGTATGTTTGTTGCCACCAAACCACGGAAAAAATATTGGAAGTTTTAGTTTCAAAAGTCAAGTATAGCAGAGGTAGTGTTATGATGTGGGATTGTTTAGTCGAGGAAAAGCTGGAGACCTCATCGAAATAGACGGAACCATGGCAAAGGAGATGCACCGGCGTATATTAGAGGCACATGCTCTACCCTCAGGAAGAGATTGATCGGTGAACCATTTGTTTTTTTGAAAGACAACGATCTAAAATATAGCTCCAAGTTGTGTCGGTCATATCCAGAGCAACAGGAAGAAGAGAGCAATTTGAAAACGATGGTGTGGTTGTTCCAATCGCTAGAACAGGCGGATAAGATGGATAAGAAGGTAAAAGCTATGCTTCCCTCCAATGTGGAAGAATCTGCAGAAAAGACATGTGGAAAAATCTGTAGGGAGCATGGGCTGCAATATCTGCGGAAATGCTTATGAAATTACTTAATATACCAAGCAGTGATTAAGGCAAAGGGTGGGCACATCCATGAACGTCATTTGAACGCACATTGATAATTAATTTGTTAAATATGTAATATTGTGTTTATTTTAGTTTATAAAAACACTATTTGAAGCAACCGGTTTTAAAAACGATTTAATTTACCAGCTTGAATATCCTATTCTTCGAAATTATAAAAGCGTTCGATACTTATGAGCGCTAGTGTATATATTTTTCGAAACGTTTAAAGAAAATATATGTAGAAACTAGCTTGTTATTTCTTTAGTTTTGATATTTTGAATTAGTTAAATTACTCTTGCAATTAGTTAACTTCGTGAAAGAGGTGGCAGAAAAAGATTAGTTTGTTCGAGAGTGTTGTTCGATTTAAATGTTAATATAGTAAAATGTGTATGGAGTTCGGTTCGAGAGTAAAATTGTAAATGCATTTTATTTGTTATCTGCAGGCGGAGCACCAAATCGACCGCTTCCACCTACCCCTGACGAAGAGGAATTAGGGGATCGTACGCTAGTCATGAAACGGGTAAGTAAATTATCTAATAATCTAACTGTGCGTAATGCAAGTAAACGTAACGTTTTTTTAGCGCATCCTTATCGTTTTTATGTGCCATTTGAGATTTATCGACATGTATTAATAATGATACGAATCGATCGATCTTCGTATACCGATTGAATGTAATTTTTACTCCTTTGCCGTTTATTTGTATTTTCATAAAGTCGTCTATGTACTTTTTTTCCATTCTTGAGTACGCTTTAACATTATTCGGGTCGAATTTAATTACAAAGTGGAAGAGAGGAAGAAAATACAAACAACTGCGTTGTATTTCCGTTTCCTTACATATATATTTTATGTATGTAGGGTCAGCTCATCAATTACTGGCATCTATATATGTATATATTTGTTGTTGTATGCCCATTGATAGTCGAGAATAAGTCAGACATATTCATCCATCCGTATTTGAATTATTCTTGCGCAGTTCCAGTACACTATAGTGCGTTGCGTGTACATTTGCTGTTATCGTACAATACGTTACTGTGCAGTTGTATACAATTGAGTATGTGTTGCCTTGCCATATGTTGTACTATCGCGCGGTGGTGAAAGTTAAACGAAACGTGAAAAGAAAATAAATATAAAAGGAGGAAAAGCTATGGACAGTATTGAAAACTGATCGATGATGCCCAAATACAATGTGTACGTTCAGTCGTATATCGCGGAACGATCATGGTATTCTAATATTTGACAATTTCCCCTAGTAGTTGGTTAGATAAAGAATATGCATTGTTTTATATCATTTTCGTTTAAGCATAAAGCACATAGACGTTATTATTTATTTTCTTGCTTCGTGTGGAACGTGTCACCACCACGTTAGAAAGATAATTTTATTGCTCACTCGATCACTTGATCACTTGATCGCTTGATCCCATTGCACTGCCATCACAGCTGGCTCGCGTTATGTAACGCCGCACGCAAATTTTTTTCTTCCTTTCGTGTGAGTGTCTTTCTTTTGTCACTATGTTTATTGCCCTCGTGCGCGCTCTCTAGAAACTTAGTCAGATGTCAGACGATCGCGGCACGGCTAGCAGCAACCGGCGCTCCGAAGCGGAGGAGCAACTACTACTGAAGGAGTGGGATTTTACCCGCTTCTTCCACGGTTTTAACGAAAGGTTGGATAAAATGAAACAGGAGACAACGCATTCGCAAGAGACAACAGAGACGAACAAGTCTGGTAACGAGGATCATCTTTCTTCGTCGTCCACGGAGAGAACGTTAAAAAGACAGGAACAATTATCGTCGCGTAAAAAGCAGGAGAATCATTCGCAGCAACAACAGCATCATCAAAAGCAACAACAGTTGAAAGCGGTGCACAGACGGCAGGAAAGCGATTCGAAGCTTGGCAACACGACCAGCGCTTTTGCACGTGCTTTTCGCCGCGAGAATTCCGATTTTTTCCCTTCCGCGAGACACTCTGCATATTTACAGAAGTCAGACTCCTCGAGATCGAGCATATTTTCAAGCGGTAATCGGCGCGGAAGTGAGATAAGCGTCGCCGGTATCGCTGGCAAAAAGGGGAATATTGTCAGTACCGGTGAGCCGGTTCTTACAGACTTTTCTTTCGGTCGTGACGGTCTTCAGAGGCCTAGAAGAGAAAAGACCGAGAGCGAAATCGTTTTTGGTAATAGACACGGGGCCAGAAGGTTCGACTTTGGACGCGATAAAGATGACACTACGAGAAGACGCAGTTGTAGACCATCAGACGTGGTTTCTGCCGCAGTTGACGAAGCAGGAACTATTAAATCTACGGCCAGTACAACGGCTAGCGAGTACAGCCCCATTGTCACCCAGGTCAGTCCCCCCTATGAATCCTGCCTGCGTGCTTGCCTGAAAGATATACCTACTGCATTACCTTTATCTCTACCTTCGATTTCTCTACCATCGCGTGAATTTCAACATTCTGATTTTCATAAATGTCCCTCTTTCCAGATATCTGTCGATATGCCGATCTCTTCTTACCAATCATTCACTTCATCTCTTACTTATGTGTTCATCTACTTCGTGTCAAAGTAACAACTTTAATTCGAACTAAATTCAATTGCATTATTTTCAACAATCTCTCATTTATGTCCTTTCGCCCTGTAATGTAAATTATTTCTTTGATCGGTAGATTTTTAGAGAAATAATTTCAGGAATAGTTCAATATTAATGTAGACTATTCGTTTGAATTATTATCGACTCTCGTCAGAGTTAATCGCGTATTCTTTTATAATGTGTTATTATTTGATAAGGAAATATCGACAGACATATTTTATCACGAAACCTTTACATCCATTTTTCCAATATCTAACGGCATACGGAAATCAACATAGAAAGCTAGTCAGCTACGCTCGAATTTTAGGCGCATTTCCCTATTACCTTCCTTGTCTTTATTATTTTTTCAGATTTAAGGACATGAGTAGGATACATAATTATTAGCGCTATCAGTATTCTATTACCAGTACTACTATTACCTCTTCTACTATTTTACTAGATCTTTCAATCGGACAAAGTCATACAAAGCTTTATAGAGGAACGTTAGATATATTAATAATATATACTACCTTGATATAAGGGAATCAACGACATATTGTTTTACATTACTAATAGTATACGCTATTATTGTTGTAATTTATCAGAGGGAATATTTTCATATTATTAACAAGTACTTCTTTTCCTCGCTTTTCGTTCTCTTTCTGGTGCACAGAAATTTTGTTCATGTTGCGACGTTTGTTGAGTAGTGTTAAAACGACGTGTCAATAATCTTCAGAGTTTCTTAATCAAATTCATTTTATACCATTTACCACTTCTTTTAGAAGGTGTGATGCCTAACCCTTTGCTATTTTATTTGCGCCTCATTGGTGGTTAATTTCAATTTTTCTCTAGATATAAAGTCAGCATGTTTGCATTCAGCAAACTCATTTTCCGACATTTCAGAATCGGTAATAATGCGATAGCTTCAATTTACTTTCTCCAATTCTCATTATCGCATATAATCGGATGTTTGTAAAAAGTTGAAAGTTTGCTTATAAGTAACAAATTTACAGATTTATTATACTGCAGAGATACGTATACACAGAGTGGTCCTGAAAATGATGGTCTCCTTAAGGGCTATGCTTAGATAGGTAATACGAAATGAAAAACGTTCAAATGTGATATTAAAAACGTATGTTTACTATGATACTTAATAAGTGATGGCAGGCAAAATTTAGCAGTACTGTTTCATAGTTTATTATGCAGTAATATCGAAATGTCTTTTTTACGTTCTACTGAATGATACATACTATATCAAATATACTAGGTGTCACAAATTGATGACAAATACAAAAGGGGGCGAGTCTACATAAAAAGATACGGTGATAACATAATTAGATTGTATTACATATAAAGGTTTGTTTCCGAGTAAATTGACGTGAAAAATTCAACTATTATGCACGCACTAATGTAACTCAATCTAACGAAAATTGGTACAAACTACTTGTACTGTTCTTCCCATCTATTATGCAGTATGTCCGGTTTAAGTGTATACACGCGATTATTTGACTTCACGATCACCTTCGAGAATCTTGCGAACGTTACGTTTTAATTTTTAAATGGAATCTTTATTTTTATTACATATTCTTGTAGTTGGTATCGAACTATTTTCAAAACACAACCTGCATATGTATTTTGCGTAAGCCATTGTTGAGTTATTAAGCTTCAAATTTGGCGTGCCCTCTGCATTATCGTTATCCGATGTTCACCGTGGGGAGGTAACTCGGTCGGACTTTGTGTGCTACTAGACGAAAAACAATTGGATTGAGCCACATCGATACTGTAACACATCTTTGAGCTCTTCCTACAAAGATTACAAAAATGAATTTTTAATAATGCAGGACATGTAGAAAAACAAAACATGTACCTTAAAATGGAAGCGAAAAACACACACACACACACACACACACAGAAAATCGGTTCTTTCTAGAGCGGTGTATATCGGGTAACGCTAATACCAGCGGCACGCCAAATGCAGGTAGTATTTTGAAAACAGTTCGATATCAGCTACAAGAATATGTAATGAAAAATATAGGTGTCCATTTAAAAATTTAAACGTGACCTTCACAGGGCTCTCCAAGGTCACCGCGAAGTCAAATAATTATCATTACGATGTGTTCCCCTTAACACCATACAACATTAGTCCGAAACATTTTTTTGTATTCTTAATATTTAGGGAAATAATCGAACATACTGTACGTATTTTTTTTTTTGCTTCAAAAAATGTTTTTTTATTAATGTTTGGAAATTATTTTTGGAAAATACGTTGGAAATAATTTCTAATCTTCCTTTAATGTTATTGCGGATTATATAATACTTTTATTAAATGTATCATACTTTTATGAATATATGAATTTAAACATTGATTTACTTGGAACTGGAACTCCATGTAAGAAAATGTTATACAGGGTTAAGCTCGCATTCGAGCATCTAAAATATCTGTGTTCCTTTTGATGATACAAAAAAATATTGGAAAATGAAATTATATTGTTCAAAGAGACAAATGTTGCTGTGAAGTAATAATATTTTTGTATGTCATATTTTTCGAGATTTCACGCTTATTGTCATTTTTTTGAAAGGGTTTATATACTTTCATTACCATACTGTTAAAGCTGACAAAAAAGTGAGTTCAACCATATGTATCGCATTGACCTTCAAATGATAAAAATATTTTTACAACACCAGAAATACACGAGACAGAATTTGGCTTGCATGTACTGACGTCGTTCCAAAACTTATCGAAAGTGCGAAATCATTCATTTGTCATATTTAAAAATATATAGAAGTTAACAGTGATCTTTTTACACATCATCTGAAATAAGTAGCTACAAATTTGCACTTATGGGGGTCATACGGTTTCAAAGAATCGCTTTCTTTGGGAAGTTTTTTGTAGGTAATTACTAAGTGAAAAGTTTCAATTTTTTTAGCGGACAAATGTGTAACTTCCGTCTTCATTTTCCAATTTTTTTTAAATAAAAAGTGCTACAAAATGGCGGAATTATTTGCTAACTCTGAAGTCGTGTATGTTGGAACATTGATAGTAGGCCGCCATCGTCACCAAGGACTAGAATGCCCAAATTAAAAAATTTGTGTTTATTTATAAATAAGAATGTATTATCTACAATGTAGCATAGGATTTTTAAAAAATTTTAATAATTACAGAAATGGCGACCCTTTGAAGAGGAAAAATCTCTTTCTACTAAAACATATCAACTTTAAGCGATTCTGAAAAATTAAATAAGTGAGATATCGAAAAAATCCTACGCTACGTTGTAGAATACTTTATGGAGAATATTCCCTCAAAATTTGAACGAAATCGAACGGTGTAGTTCCGGAAATTTTGTGTCGGCCAGTTCAAAAAACATAGTTTCGAGAAAAAGGTAACAGAAGCTTTAAGATAAAATTCTTTTCTGATAAAGAGAGATTTATTATATTTTATCTTTAATCTGCTATTCCAAGTCCATATAGCAATACTTCCGTATCAGAGAAACTGATGACAATCTCCTTCTTTGCTTTTTTGAGTAATTTTCATGCTATTCTACTCTACTCTTCCGCCTTTTCTTCAGAGTTTCTTATTCGTTGTTCGTCCATTATTTTACGAAAGTTGTAACTATTTATTTCTAAAATTTAATGCATCATTTTTAAAATATTATGATTTCCCTCGTTAAAATTCTAGCAACTATAAATGTTGCAATATCGTCAATTCATTTATCAACTTATCACATGTGACAAGAAAACCTTAAATTACATATTTGTAAGCAACAAAATATTGCTCTAATACAATATCTCTATTTCATCTGATCTGTGAGGCCTCCCGCATGATACAATCCGTTCCTGTATCTATTGTCATAATTTCGTCAAAAACTCGAATTTTGAAATATCGCTTTGGCAAGATATTCTACACACTTGAAACGTTAAAAATGTTCAAAAAAATCGATTTTTTGAAACCGTCTGACCCTTGTGCCCTTTAAATATGTAAATTTTATATAGTTCCGTTCTTCCCATAAAAACATTTTTTGTCATTTCAAGGTCGTGCATAGGTTAACTTGACACACATAGTTGAACTCGTTTTTTTTATCAACTTTAACAATATGGCAACGAAAACATATAATTCCATTTACGAAAATGACAATAAGCTTGAAGTTTCGAAAAATATGAGCTAGAAAACATTTGCCCCTTTGAACAGAATAATTTAAAGGAACCAAGATATTTCAGACGCTCAGGTTAGAGGAAACACCCTGTACTTTAACGACTTATTTTCTTCGCACAGAATGTTTGAATCGTTCTTCAAGTTACGCTACTAATTTGGTGACATCATGTATCAAATTTGCTTTGCTACACTAACGAAATGCGTTGAAGTAATTCTCTTGCATAAGAATTATAATACGCAAACATAGGTAAAACCGAAGATTTGGAAGTTTTGCAAAGTTTTATGTTACTTTATGGTATAAATACATGCGAGAAACCCTGACTAAGATTACACAGCCTATTTGAATCTTGATGAATTTTTCTACAAAGTCAAACAGTCTACAAGAATTTTTCTTTCCTTAATTTTATCTCCGTAAAATGTAATTATTTAATCTCTGCACTTAAAAGGACCATTTTTATTCTCGGACTCCTTCTTGTATTTATCACTTGATGCTACTGTGTATATCGTTGATGTAAATATAGATATATTTCTTACATATCTACTGATTCGTTAAAAAAAGTTCATACATCTAATGAAAGTTTGGTGTGTAAATAATTTGATACATACAACTTGCAAGCATTATAAATGTACTACGACGTAAAATATTTACAATTAATTCTCAATGCTTCTTATCAGTTTAGAGACACACTCGTTGTTTGTTTATTGTGATATACTGCGTCACGTAACATTTTATAGAAAAGTTTGGTTATGTTAACATCTTACTGCTACTTTTTTAGCTACTACTATTGCCATCTTTACTGCTGATATAACCACTGCTATTATTAACAATTATATAATAAGAACTACTGCAGCAATTATTATGTAATGTTACTACTCACATCTTCTACTTGCTATAGTATTGTGGGAATAAGTTAGTGTTTCTTAATTGTAACTAAAGTGCTTCAGTAAAAAAGAAACGTAATTTGGTCCAAATTACATTCAGTGAGATATGAAAATTAATATTTCTGTTAACAAATAACTATTATTTATCAATGTCTTTACATTGTTTATTAATGTTTTACAACTACCAGTTGAAATTTCAAAAGTTATTAATGACGTAAGATTTGGTTTATGATAATTAAATATACAGTATAATCAGTGATGTGCGGGTATATATCCGAAATCGCGGGAACCCGAGCTTTGGGACGAATCAGGAAAGATCAGGCAAGATCGGGTCGGGTTCTCGAGTATCCTGCGATATACGACGCATCAAGATTCCAAAAGTAACCATTCAGAGATGAGCAAATAATAAGATATATCCTTTATTTTAAATTGTAGTGCAAAGAATATAATTCCTCTACATTTTCTAGTAATAATTTTGATCTCGTTGGCGTGACCATGTTTCCTGCATTAGAAAACAAACAT
>NW_017101042.1:244334-291713 GCF_001263275.1 Habropoda laboriosa
GGCTTTGCTAACAAAGAAAATTTTATACCATGACCTTTCCACCAATCTGTAACACCCATTTTTTCTTGCTCCAATTTCTTCATATAAATACACGTATATCTCTCAATTATTATACGAATCAAATGTTTCAGTTCCTCTTTCCATAATTTCCTAGTTTTGTGTTAAAGAATTGTGTTAGTTTTGATTGTGATTTTACCTAGACAAAAAACGATAAGAATATGTTACACTTGTGGGAATCATTATTCTGTAATTTTGAAGTATTTGATGTGGAAATGAATTCTTTCCGACTGAATTCACATAATTGATTCAAAGCCACCGAGTTTCTATTACAATGGAATTCGCAAGCTGCCAGAAAAAAGGCAAACGGTCATCAATAATAATGGAAATTGATCTGTTTTCATTCTTTTTAAATAAAACTTTGATTGTACTCAAAAATCGGAAAGAATTCATTTCCACACCTTTGAGGACAAAATTAAATGATATTATATGTCCTATATTGCTGCATTACTTTTAAGCATTTTTGCGCATTAATGCGGTTGCAAAGTGCAACTGCATCCTTTTTAAAAATGAAACTATATCATTTTTCAAAAGAATGAGAGCTAGACAATTGGAAAGTCAATAATTCGTAAGATATTTTAACTTTCTTATTGTTAAAATATACCTTTAAAGGGTTAAACCCACCTTGACCGGTTTAAAAAGTCTATTTCTTTTTGGTTTTCATAAGTCAATACTTGATTGTCTTAAAAATAAGCCAAATAATTTAGTCAAAGTCGAAATTCCAAATAGAAATTATTCTAATTCGTTGAAAACGAAAGTGATACGTAGTCTTACACATTTCTGCCAGAAACTTTAAATACGATTTTCTTGAACCCACGTTTCGGAAACGGTATCGTCCAACGTAGGATTTTTTCAATATTTAAATTTTTACTCGTGTTATAAATAAATAAATGGTTATATGTCCGCATAGAAAACGAATTTTTTCTTTAAAATGTTGCCATTTTGTTATTTTCTAATTAAACAAAAAAATCATACAACAGGCGATGGACAATTTTATTTTATTTAATATTCCATCAGGCAAATTTAGTACGAGGAACCTGTACATCCTGAATAAGGGACTGCAGGCGGTACACTTCGTCACTTGCTCTCGATTTCAACATTTAAAAAAAAAAAAAAACTAAAAAAGAAGTTTTCATATTGTTTATATATTCCACTAGCATTAATAAGAAATTGTTTTCAAAAATGGCTTACCGTTAGTTCAAAATAAATTCTCAAAGAAGCAGTGCTTTCCAGACAGGCCAAGGTGATCTAACCCCTTAAGCACTGCCTTATCTGTACGGCCTGGTTTACGCTTCTACGCAGTATTTGAGTTATAAAAGATGTCCAAAATTAATATTATTTATTATATCACCCACTTGTTTCCAATTACTTTGACTGTTATGACAGGATGCGATCTTTTATTGTTTGAACATGTTGAATTCCCCATAAGTACGCTTCATTCTTTAAAAACACCCAAAGAAAAAAATCTAGCCCCAACATACTGGTGCTTGTATTCAAATCTAACGATTGTGATATTTTGTATTTAAATAATTTGTGACTATCTTAGAATTATATGCCGGTGTATCGGCTTCATAAAACTAGGTAATTCATTTTTACTCTTGTAGATAATGGAATGTTCGTATCGTGCAAGAAAATTGATTGATAAGTCATTTTCCAAAAATCGCCGATACTGTTGACAGTTTATGTTCCTGTAAAAAGAAATCAAGGCTCAACAACCCAGTTGATAAAAATACCGCGCCAAACATTAGCATCGTATATTATTTAATTATTTGTGCTTCATCATAAATGCGGATTGTCAGTGGACTAACAAATGTGTTCGTAACTTGGAAATATGTTTATGATGACGATTGAACATCCAATTATTGGTAAAAGTTGCTTCATGCATCCACAAAATTTGAAAAGAGAAACTTTTGTCCTTTGTTCTTTGGCTAAGGAAATACTGCTAGCAAGTCATTTTTGGGAATTTTATCTTCAAGTATAACAGATAGAAAATCGAAATGCACGAAATTTCTCCGTTTTTAAAATGCGGTATACGAAAGATGTTGAAATTCCACACTCCCTAGATATTCGACACATTGAGGCATATCAGGATTAATATGAATGTACGCGAGTACTGATAAAATGTAAAATGTTTTTTAAGGGGGTATTCTAGTCTAGAGTGTCATTTTTTAGTCCTTCTTAGGGATTTTTTTGTAAAGAAAGTATAAGTTTCTCAGTATCGGCATTTTGTATACATATTTATTCATGTTTTAAGAAAGTTCACAATTTTTTTCAAGTGAAAATAATCAAAACTATCTGAATTATATATCATTCAGTGCGGTCCCTTTAAAAAAAAAGTGTCCCACTGGCTGACACGATTCCGCCCATTCTGTTTATTCGAAATGGAAAAACCAAAAGGATTCTTGATTAGTACGAATTTGATTA
Source organism: Habropoda laboriosa (assembly GCF_001263275.1). Taxonomy (NCBI): domain Eukaryota; kingdom Metazoa; phylum Arthropoda; class Insecta; order Hymenoptera; family Apidae; genus Habropoda; species Habropoda laboriosa. The sequence continues at coordinate 246,816 of NW_017101042.1, forward strand.
TGGTGTGAACCAAAATAAAAAAAAAATAGTGAAAATTTACAAAATGGCGGCACTTTGAATTTTGTGTATCAATTTTGTCGACATTTTTTCGTCTTTCAGAGACTCTAAAAATCAGAAAAATATATATTTTGGCATAATTCTGGTTCAGACGATAACGTTACATCCACTGAAGGTGCATGTAAAATTTGGAGTCAATCAGGCAACTAGAACTTGAGATATCATGTCAGCCATTTAGAAAAACATGGTTTCGAGAAAAACGCACGCTTTTAAAGTTTCTCATACCAGTTACGTGAGAATGATATACTTATGACTACGGGCTACATGTCGTCTTCTTTAACCATCTATTACTTCCTCAATTTTACGAATTCGGAAAAATCCTTCGACAGTTATACTTCTGCATATGCCTACTTTCAGAAAATGTAAAAAAAAAGAAATCGATTTTTTTTCAAAGTCCAGACTAGAATACCCCCTTAAGTGAACCATACCTACATCGATTGCGTTCCATTTTCTGAAAATACGTGTCAGTTGGCTGAATCAAGATACATGTTCCAATAGATCCTTGCAGCAGTTTGTGAATTACGATTGCACAAACCAAAGATAAATATCAAATCGACGTTCCCAGAGTTTGAAAATTTAGAAGTTTTAGTTGGATAATTACGATGGTGAAATTACTTGCTGTTTACAAACATTATACAGCTACGTTACAAAGTATGAACGAGGTCGTACAGACAAGGGAGTACTTAAAGGTATGTTTTACCAACAATAAGAAAGTTGAAATATCTCGTGGGATTATTGATTTTTCGATCGTCTGCCTGTAATTCTTTTATACGCAGAATAAATCAAAAAATCAATTTATGCAAAACAAATTATATAGTTAGTATTAAAAAAGAAAAGTGCAGTTGCACTTTGCAATCACATTAACGCAGAAAAATGCATAAAAGTAATGCAGAAATGTAGAACATGTAACACCGTTAAAATTTTATAAAATTTTCTTCCATCTTGAACCATTTTAAAAATACAGCTCCGTTCAGTTGTGAGAAACACTCTGAATAGTAGGAGGTATTGAGATAATATTGGAGAAGCTTCTCCTCTAATAATCTTCCTCGCTTTTTTATTGGCCCGAGTACACTAATTAGAGCTTCTATCAAATTCCATTCTTCTTTATTTAAATTTTCTGATATATTTTCCTTGCACAATACCATGCTCAAACGAATCCGTAACAGAGTTAATCTTTCAAGCATAGCATGTGTCGAATTCCAACGTGTATCTTGTATAAGTTGAAGGAGCTCAACACTATAAATTTAACATATACATAATGGCAAATTTCAAAATTCTTTGTAATGTAATGTAAAGTGAGAAATATATGTGTAACTTTGCACTGCACTGATACTATCCAATCGTCAGTCGTGAATGCTAATATACTATTTTCTGTTAATGACATGCACAATTCATAATATTGAGAGAAGATATGTAAATAGAACAAAAAATAAAAATAACATCGTACCGTTTTGAATAGCTACACATATTTTATTTTTAATGTCTTTTTTTTTTACATCTTCATACATTTATGACATTATCATTCTCAAAACAAAATGGAACAGGATAGAATGTCGTACCGAGGTTCAACAATATTTATTAACTTTCAGAATCTTAGGTCGTCAACGATGTTATACGGTAGAAGGTCTTTTACAATCACACATGCAATTGCACGTGCTTTGCTCTTGAGGAATTTTTTCCAAATGGAGTATAATTTGGAACTGGTTTCTATTTGCATATTTGTTGTAGGATTAATTATATTCAGATGTTATGATTTTAAATGCCGTGAAAGGTCACTAGTGTTACTATATTTTACTTCAAACGGCCGTCTACAAATATGACACTACTCAAATTTGATCTACTTTTTCAAATTGTTCTCACATAAAACTTTATGTTTCTTCTTCCTGTCTCCCGTTGATTATTACGGTCACGGTCACTGCTCACTAAACACAATTAATGCAAATCGGTAATTCTTTGGTAAAAGAAATACAGAAAAATTGCTGAATGGTGTTGCAGCATAATAACGAACGAAAAACTAAATTTGAAGCATGCATCGTTTAGCCCCAAATGCATGGATAGGAAATGACACATAAACAATGGACATAAGAATTGCAGGCATCATGGAATAAAACCATTAAACATTGTAAGTGCTGCTGTCGTGGATCAGCAGTTATCGTTTCCGCGCTTAAACATCGGCACGCGACGTTGACCTGCCGACCAGCCGCTGCAATTGCAATTTTAATAAAGTTATTCTAAAGACTACATCGATTACATTCGACCATCTTACAGAGTACATATTTACGAGACTGAAAAATTTACGTTACCAAACCTAAGTTAAGCGATTATTTTCACCATACATATGATACTCTGAATGGAATCTACTCGATATTTCTCGAGCATCTAATAAATCATATGCAGTATGATTTTTAGGATCTCGATTTGTTATATGTGGTATGGTACTTACAGGATTCCGATGCGTCGTATGCGACATAGTACTTCGTAATCCCGATGCGCCTTATATGGCAGGATGCTTTCTGGTTCCTGTTCCCGATCCTGATTGAAATACCCCACACCACCTGACCTAAATTTTTAGGTACCCGCACGCCCTAAAATATAATGTTTCACTAACTTCATTGCAAAAGATTTTAGGAAGGATAGTATGATTATTGTGCAGTTTGGAGAAGTAAAAATGATATTCTATGGAAATGATAACTTCAACTCCATGTCATAATTTGTACACTATTTTTTAGAAGTAAAACTTATGTATATAAATAAAAGAATTTTGTAGGATATAAAAGTGTAGTCCATTTCATTGAGAATGAATCAACGATAGTTTACTACATATGTCGTTAACTTTTTCATTTGTCAAATACTGGACGAGTTTCAATAGTGATTATAATTACCCACCCAGCTGGCTTTACAGGGTATAATTCAACTAGTAAAATGTTTTCACAGTAAGATATCGTTCTTTTTTTGTTTCATGCATTTATTTGACGAGAAGAAAGCAATAACACGCTGATGGTTAGTTTTAACCGTTAATAAAGACCTTTAATCTGTCAAAATACAATATGAAAAATCGGTCCGACAGGATCAGATCAATCCTAATGTAGATTTTTCTGTGCTGTATGGCTTAACATAAAAAAGATGGGACACAAGAAAAGAATGACAGACAGAGAAAAAGAAGAACGTATCGGTATGATATGTATGTATGTATGTACAATATATGTATATGTACAGGGTGTTCGGCTACTCCTGGGAGAAAATTCAGGGGGTTATTCTGAGAGCCGCTGTCGGCTCGACGAAAGACGAAAAACAAGAATAAAAAGAATTTAGTGTTTAAGGCTTCATTTCTTAATTACTAAAATTTTAAAATAACCTTGTAGCTAAGAAAACCTCCCTACACCAACGAATATAGGGCAGATGAAGATACAAGGTGTGCAGTGATCTTCGAAAGCAACGACACATGGCCAGCACCTTACCTCGTATAAGTTACAGAAAAGAAAACGGTGACATTCGGCACTGTAAACGGCATTATCGACTTCTGTGGCACTATGATTTGCTTCACCACGACACACGTGCATGTTGGAAAGTTCTTGAAACGTGTATTCCACTGTGTACTACAAACACAAGGTACACTATGTGTTGGCTTAGTTTTTGGGTGGGAGACCAAGACTCCTAATCAAGTTAGGGCCTTGGTCAACGCTCAACGCCAACCGCTCACCCTTAGGGAAGGGGTGTTCTGGGTGAGGTACGCGTCACCTGACCTTCTGGGAGAAACCCAGGGTAACGGTACCGCTCGCTCGCTCGCTCGCTTGCATGTGCCTCGGCTCGCGCGGGTTTATGATATGTCAATTGCTATTGAGATGCACGAAAAAACTCTAAATTCTCCGCTTTTATGAGAGGTTTGGAGCCCCCCTGACAATAAGGAATAACTAGCAAACGAAACATTAAACGCGTATTCAAACGTTAATCTCAAAAATAGTTGAGTCGCGTCCGTATCGTAAACCTGATCTAAACTTAAGTATCCTTAACACTATGCACACAACAAACACAATACACGCAACCCATTGAAAAACAATCACTGTAAACTACAATATTCACATACACATACATTCACACGAAATGACAATTAAAAGCGACAAAAAAAAAAAAAAAAAAAAAAAAAAAACAAAAGCTAAAGAAAAATAAATGAAAAGCACATTAAAATGTAATAAATAAAATTTAACTGATTACACCAAACTAAAACTAATTAACCTGTTACTTTATAACTGTAAAGTAATGTATAATTTGAAGAAAGAGATAAAAATGAGTACAGTAGAATTCTGATAATCCAACATCGAATGGTTCAGTACACCACTCGTCATTCGTCTGCATCACTAATCCAGTTAAGGGTGCTTTTAAAACTTATTACTATTGTGATTAGTCCGATTTATGTCGTGTTTGGACTCATTTTCATTGGAAGAACGTTACTGTATTAATTATTATTTTTCTCATTTTTACTGCATTATACAGATATAGTCCAATAACCTGGCATATTTGGTAATCCGATATTGCCAAAGTTCCGAGTATGTCGGATTACCGGAATTCTACTGTACTATGGTCGCTTATCGCATCGCTAATAGCACTTTAAAAGTCTCACTTTCGTCGTTGAAATGATTCTGTTCTTCCAAAGTTGTTCTAGCCTTTTCAAAAATTAGAAACAGGCACGATTGGTTTCCGCAAAAGGAGAATATCCTCGCCTTGGCTCAAATACGATGTGGTGGTGGTTGAATGTTTATTCCGGAAGTAAAATTTACAACATCCAATTTCCTTTGCCGGTGTACGTGTCTCCTACGTCCAGCTCAAACTTGACAAGGAGAAAGGTCAATGGCGAAAGCTTCGGAAGGACAGAATTATTTCGACAACAAAAGCGAAAATTTGAGCAGCTATTCGACGTGATAAGTGGAAATAGCACTTATTTTCATCTCTTTCTCCAAATTATACGATAAAGTAACAAGTTAATTAGTTCTAGTTTCATATAATATACTTTTAATATAGGTTTAATTTAGTTTTGTTTAGTTTTTTTTTTTTTTTTGCCTTTTCTGGTTTTCATTTCGTGCGCGCGCGTGTCTGTATGTGAATATTATAGTGTACAGCGATTGCTTGTCAGTGGTTTGCGTGTATCGTATTTGTTGTGTGTATAATATACATTGTGTTTGCAGTACACAATAGAACACACGTTTGGAGAACTTTCCGACATGCACGTATGTATGCGTGGTGAAGCAAACGGCAGCGCCGCAGAAGTTGGTAATGCCAGTTTACAATAGTAAGGAGGCCGCCATGTGTCGTTGGTTTTGAGGTTCACTGTACCCTCTGTCCTTTGACCTGTCCTATATTCGTTGGTGTAGGAAGATTTGCTTGGCTATAGGGATATTTAAAAATTTTAGTAACTAAAAAATGAAGCCTCAAACGCAATTTTTTCATGCTTGATTTTCATCTTATATCGGCTCTCAGAATCACCCCTGAATTTTCCCCCAAGAATAGCCAAACACCCGGTATATTTATAGTCAAGACGCATTCCTGTGAATGAAGTTAGTGAAACAGCATGTTTCGTTTCTTAATAAAATATTCAAATTCTCATGTGCAGAAATATCATCATACAAGACTCTGTACGATATAAGTTGCTTATCAGACTCAAAGGGGGTAGAACCCTTTAATAAGCGCAAAAGCGTGTGAAAAAAATTGCTTTCATTTTCAGGAATCCTAATATCCAACAATATGAATAGAATGCGCTGTTACTAGTACCATCAACATATCACTACTAACATTACCGCCATCAACATCATCGTCGTCATCGCTATTATCACTGCTACTATTACTCCCTTTCTTTTGGAATTAATCCTTTCCTTCCTTTCGAGTGATCTACATTATTTAATATGCAGAAAATGTCAGCGACATTTATCGCTATTTCAAATTCCGTGCCTGAGAGAGGAGGATTAACCGCATGGAATTTCTTTGAGGATATCCGTCTTGTTTCTACGTTACACCATCAATGTATGAAGGGGAACTGCTAATATTACTACGATCGTCGCAGCGAAGCATCGCTGGATACAGAAAAAGAGCAGTTAAAGATTTGTGAAAGTGTGTTTTATAGACATCATTTTCGTGACATTCACGTCTCACTCATCGACGCAGGTTCAACGTTAATTTCATCAAATTTCTTCACCTTCCTTTCTGTTTTTCCTTCTTTTTTTGTTCGTTGAATTAACAAAACTATTGTTTTCGCACGAGCGAATTGTTAGCAAAACTATATGTTTTTTGCATTTTTGCGACGTTTTTCTTTCATGTAACTGTTGACTAGAAGTATCAAAGTGATAGAACTACTAATCGTAAAATATTTTTGTGCAAAAGACATTGTAATAGTAAAATGACTGGTATGAAAAAAACAACGAGGATTAATCTTTAAATTAACAATGAATATAAATCTTATGTGTTTTTGTGTATAGGCTGATTGGAATTTGCCTCAAGTTATGAACGTGCATTTTTACGATAATAAGTGTTCATTCTGAGAAACCTGTAGGATCAATCATACAAGTTTACAGCTAATTAATTTTAAACTAAGTACATTAATAATAACCCTTAAAGAATGTTATTGCAAGATTTGTATGACAGTTACCGAGGAAATATTTTTCTTATTGCTTTCTTACATTACGGCTCTAGGCAATGAAATTTCGAAGATTTATATTCTACTTTTTTAACCAATTGAATAATGTTACGATAATATATCAATTATTTAAAAATGTAATACGTGTAATGCATGTTTATTCAAGATTTCTTGCTTCGGAAAAGTATTGAACAAAAAAGTAAAGACATATCTAACTGTTGTGCCTAAACTACGTATATTTTTAAATATATTTAGACGTTATAAGCAATCTTTTTAATACTAATGAAGATCATTTAGAGACCGAGAGAGGGGGGGGAGAGGGAGAGAGAGAGGGAGAGAGAGAGAGAGAGAGAGAGAGAGAGAGACTGCTAACAAGAACATTCTGCAAGATAAACTGTTGCTCTGTGTGTGTGTGCGCGCACGCGTGTGTGCGTTATATTGTTGTTAAATGCACAGTTGTGTACTTACTTTGCATACATTGTTATACTAGCAATGTTACAAATCATGTTTCGAACTATTGTCTTGCATGACGCTTGTGATGTATCCGATATATGTATGTGATACGTGTTCGCCGCATGCCTCTTTCCATTATATGTGTTACCTTCGGCATGATACGGAATGTTGTTTTTTCTATCACTGATAATCACAAAACTAATGTGTAAATGCAAAAAATTCACAAGTTTTTGTGCTTCTACCAGAAACTGATTCTTCAAAGTACATTTATTATGTGTCGTCATACAATGAAAACTTATCTTTAGTTGTGCTTATTCATCCTACTTGAGATTCATCCAGCCATATATTATGCGTGTAATTCATTTCTAAACACCTGATAATACAGAGGTGTTGATAAGTCATATGTTTAAACATTGTTTCTTTGAATATTTAAGAGAAAGAAATAAGCGCGCGAGGAATAACTTCTTAGTTTCGATAGTGTTTACCGAACGAAAATTAGACATAATAAATGGTCGTTTATTCGCTCAGCTTACAAATAAAGTGATTAGTTATTCTTGCGTGTTAACTCTGAACAGATGTATCTCTTGCGATCAAGTCATTCTTGTCAATGGTAAAATCGTCTCTTCGAATCTTATTTCTGCTTAATTATACCAAATCAGTAGTTTCGTTTCCTTGTTTGGATGTATGTTTCGAAAGGTCCCGGTCGCCGATCAACACGAAATTTGGCGGCAAGGGGAAGAAGGGTGGGTGTACCCTAAATGTCAAATATTAGCTGCTGCCAATCAAAAAAGTTTCCGAGATATTAACAACAAATTTTCAGTACTATACATTGAAGCTGCGTATACAGACGTGACTAACACATTGAATACTGCCTATACAGATGTTACTAATCAACCGTTTTCGCTGTAGTGGCGTTGCCGTCAAGTGGCGAGTATGGGCCCGGTATCTATAGGGTGACGAATTTCGTCCAAATAAGGCTCACTGAACGAAGCTGCCACCGAAAGCGTGGATTTTAATCTAACCTAACCTAATCATGTATGTAATCATCTTGTCGATCAATCGAGCTGGAACACAGCGTTTAATACCGCCAGGTATCTAAATAGGCAGTCGGCAATAACCGAATAGTCGTCGCTTAGCCGAAATTTTACGTGGGATATCCTACAGATACTGAGGCCGCTACCGCTATTGTGTCATCGGCTACTTGACACTTGACGGCAGCGACCACTACAGCGAATATGGTTGCATTAGTAACATCTATACAAGGTGTCCCAGGTTTTAATGGCCAAACGTTGTCAGTATATTCTATGGGTCGAAATAAAAAAAAATGTTCTACAAACATAGATCTTTTAGAGCTTCGTTAAAAAGTTATGGCAATAATACGAAATGAAGGGAATAATAGCAGATTCGCGGTTATTGCGATGTAATACAGAAGTAGATCGGCAATATTTACGTTTACTCTGTTTATGCAAGAAGCAACTAATACCCCATCTCAAAAATGTCCACCGTTTATAGCAATGCAAGATTGACATCAGAAAACAGAATTTACTACTCTGCGAATTTCGTTATTATTTTGTTTCATTTCAGTAAATGCATCGTTGATTTTTTGTATCAATTCATTACGCAATCTTGTAAATATCGCGCAAATATTGATGATCTATTTCTGTATTACATCGCAGTAACTGTGAGTCTGTTATTGTTTCCTTCATTTCGTATTACCGCCATAACTTTTTAACGAAGCTCTAAAAGACCTATGTTTTTATAACATTTTTTTTTTTTATTTCGACCCACAGAATATACTGACAACGTTTGGCCATTAAAACCTGGGACACCTTGTATAGGCAGCATTCAACGTGTTAGTAACGTCTGTATACGCAGTTTCAATGTGTAGTACTGAAAATTTGTTGTTAATATCTCGGAAATTTATGCCTGGCTGCAGCTAATATTTTATATTTGGGGTCCACCCACCCTCCTCTCCCTTCCCATCAAATTTCGTGTCGATCGGCGACCGGGGACTTTCAGAACTGCACCCCCCTGTTTTTGTGTTTTACAACAAAGTAAAGTGTATACGATGATAGCAAAGTATGTAGTATAAGTAGAATGTATTGCGTTAGAGACACTTATAGTATAAAGTAACTGAATGATGAATGCAAGCGTTTATAAACTTGAATATCTATAGAGACCAATGTATAACCAATGTAATTCGATAGTTTCGTGTCAATATTTTGTAGCTCATCGCGTTGCACGTTTCTACTAATGTCATGAATTTTAAAAGGACCTTGAAATTGCTTATCTTTCGCTTTCGTTATTACTGTAGAAAATATGTACTGTTATATGTTTTGCGTAGTAGAAAAGTAAAACAAACGTTTATTATTTTTGTTAATTAATTCACACTATGCATGAATTAAGTTCATTTGTGTGTGTTTCGCACAATATTTTTCATTTAATTGTAAGAAATTTCTTCTCTTTACCCATGCGTGGTATATGAAAAATAAATCCATGTTTATCTTTTCGTTTCAAACGTTTCATCGACGCATAGATCTGTTGAACCGATCAAATTATTTACATTTTCATTCAGTACTTGTTTCCTTTATCGCTTTCTCGTGCACTTCTTCACTTTTTTATTGCGTTTTTTCATAATTTGCTTGTGTTTTTTGTTGTATTTTCAATGCTGTCTTTTGGTCCTTGCCTTCATTACCCGTAATTTCATGGTATATACCCTTCCTTTTCGTTCTGTACTCCTCTTCGCCTCTTTCGAATTTTTCAATTCGATCTCTGATCAATTATTTGTTTCATTGCAAGCATTCTGCTTGGTTGTATTAGATCCTGAATTTTAAAGGAATGCATTTCACTTTAAAGATATATTAGGGCGGCCGGTATTTCTTGATATCGCAATCCTTTCCTGTCGCATTCTTTGTAATAACGGAAAGTGTACTACAAAGTATTCGACTTATGTTGAAATAAATCCAAACAATTCTGGCATTATTCTAAAGCCTACGCCAAAACTGTTCACTTACTATGTACTAGGTGTATTTCTAGTATGCTGATATATGTATAGATGATTTTTAACCTGTTAACCGGCCAGGATGGGTTGAGTTATCTTTTTAGATTTGTAACTGTACACATGGAGTAATTTTTGATCGGTGAATATCAGTTATTAGATTGAAAACCTCTTATTCCAAAGAGAAATTATAATAGTTTTCGTAATTGTTGTACTTACGGCTATCTTATAAATTAAACAATTGCCTTGAAGAGTTAATAAAATTAAACTTTTGTACAATTTCAGAACATGTTATTTGTAAGGACAGAGTCGTAAAAATACAAATTTTTAATATTTTCGTCATAATTTTAGTTATCATCTTACGTTAGTTGCAATTGCATTAAGTAAGTTTCAAAATCACTTGTGCTGCTTAAATTTGTTTACCTGTTCATAAAGCACGAGGTAATTAAAGTCCTGAAATGGGGCAAAGAATAGCCAAGAGTAAGCATAACGATTATTACTCAATCAATTATGAAATTTCATAAAAATCATAAATAGCTATGAAAGGGAAACTCTATCGAGGAACTCCAAATTTTGTCAATGGAGCAGTTGTCTGTTTTATGTCTTTAACTTAAATAATTCGTTATCACAAATCTGTGAATTTGACTACAAGTCATAATTTTTGGAAAAATTCCAAAACTTAACTAGAACGTAAAGGACACTCCTGATACAATGTAAAAAGACGTTAAATAAACATTATAATACACGAGTCATCACAGATAATTTTCAAAAGTTATACTTACTATAAATTATAAATGATTACTGGCGAGCACTTTTCTAATTGCTAAAGAAACCTATTTATATTATAATTAACGCAAAATTGATTAATTAATTTAATAATCAGAATATTAAATTTTATATTTGTTAAATTTATCACTCTCATAATAATATATTCTTTGATTATACGAAGAATTTGATTTTGTTTTGTATTAACTGTAAAATTATAATAAAATCACCGATATCCCTTTTAGTAAACCTAAAGCGAAAGAATTGTAAAAACAATTATAATCTAAATCGACCCTCAGAATAGCAGGTTTTTAAAAATTATCTATATATCAACACATTAAAGAAGAAAGAATAACGAGGTAATTGAGTAATTTTGGTACAGGATATGAAGAAACGACAGAATTGCGCACATTTAGCTGCACATATAAAATGTATTTAAAAGGGACTGAAAGACATTTCACCATTATAAATAAAGTTTCAATTTCATAGAGTATTATTTTATGAGTTGAAACAATTTGCTGACAGGTGTCAGATAAAAAGGATTTCAAAAGCATATAAACGAAACGAAAGGAAGTACAATTAAATTGACTTCGTTGTCGTTACGATAAAATTTTCTACTCGGAACGATATCTTTTCATCTAGCGATACAATTCGTAGTTAGATATAAAAATGAACAACGTGTATTTATTAACTTTTGAAATTTTCTTAGAAAAAAAAAAATTCAGGTCTTAATTCTCCAGCAGATCTTGTTTTTCCCTTTTCTTTTGGTTTTTGTAGTCTCTGTTAACACTAACTATTGATTTAAATATCAATTAAAATACCTTTATAGAACCGAGAAAGTGGTGACCGTCCAAGAGGTGGAGGTAGCGGAGGTGATTTCCAGAGATCAGACTCATCTCCTGGCTCGCGACCTAGTTCTGTCTTACCGGACCTTCTTACTTCGTCGCCGAGTCAACGACAAGACAAGTCAACCAGCGAGGAGGTTAGATATATATTTTTACTTTTTTTCGCTTTTCACCTTCTCCATACATGTATACGCGAATGTGCAGATTTCTACATTCAGACTGGTTTAACACGTTTGATGCTACGTGGGAATCATCGGTCATCTATGATTGTCAAACTTGCATTATTTTCCTATGAGAATTCTCCTATGTGTATGCCGCGAATTCTGAACGTGTATCGCTTAAAAAATTACTTATATGATCATTGTGAAAAAAATTGATATCAACGAACTTTGTATTAATTAACAACGATACCAACTGCTTTGGCGTACAAAAAATTGATTACACGTACGAGTGTACTGTGCGGAGCTCAGAAGTTTGCCCCCGGGGCAGCACAGGGGCACCTCGCTCGCACCACTCGAATCTTCCGCCACGCGGTGCTGTATGATCCGCGATTCGTCGATGTTGTCGCATTCGGCCAATAATTTCAATACGTGTGCCCTATTTTCATGATTGTGTTAGAGAAGGTGGGCTTATGGGGATATTACCCAATCAGACCCGCATTCTGACCTCTACACAGTATCTATTAAGACGTTCGGATTTCGTCGTCTGAATTGAAATAATCATAACTCCCCCGTAAGTTAACATATTTATTCAAAATAGGAACCGCTACAATCGACACACCTTTGCCAACGTTTTACTAATTTATTTATGCCGTTTATAAAAAGAACTACAAGGTCTGGAATCATCAAAGTCCATGAAGGCGCCTGTTCCACAACGCGTTCATTTCCAAATGCTTTCTTCTTGATAAAATGGTCGAAATGTTTGAACAGATGATAATCTGTTGGCGAAAGATCCGGAGAATAGAGTGGATATTGTAGAGTCTCATATCCCAGGTCGTTTAATTTTTATACTGTAATTAATAAAACGTGCGGTCGGGTGTCAGCATGTAAGAGAATTGGATTTTTTCTGTTGATTAGTGCTGGATGGATAACTTGCAGCTTTTGATGCATTTCGCTACATCAAATTCATTGCAGTACGTATTTGTCGTAATCGTATCTCTTTTTTCCGAAAAATGATGGTAAATATTTCCTTCAATAGATCACCAAACAAATAGCACTATTTTTAGGTTTTGGAAAGTGTTTATGTGGTTCGTTAAGATCCACATCACTGCCCAGATCTTTTCCGATTGTCGTGAAGTACCCACTTTTCACCGGAGGTAACAATTCTGTCAAGAAAAGAGCCTTCAATGTTTTGCAGGCTATGGGAAGAGCAAATGGAGACACAAAACATTCGCTGATTATTTGCGATCATGTGCGGAATCCACTTATCCATTTTCTATGTTTTACTTATGTTTCGTAGATGACAAATAAATCAGTGAAACGTTGGCAAAGGTATATCGATTGTAATGGTTCTTATTTTGAATAAATATGTTAACTTTTGGCGGAGTCACGATTATTTCAATACAGACGACAAAATTCGACTGAACTTTCCGAACGAACTAATAGTACAGATATGTGTACTGTCTACACATCCAACGTTAATTTAATTACGGTATAGTTCGTTGGGTGAGCTTGAAATAGTGTTGCTGTTCTATTCAGTTGATAAATTTAATAAATGAAACTTTACAATACGTTGGGCGTTTCTTTACAGAAGAAGTTTATGAAAAGATTACTCGTCTACAGAAAGAACTGCCCCTTTGCTGAATCCAGACCTGTATAAAATATTTTAAATAGTAAATAGTACATTCCTATTTATTTTAAAGTATACGTATAACTTTGAAAATGAAACGTGTTTTAAAGTTAAAACGGGAAAATGAAGATCAAAATTGGTTTTTTTAAACGGAACAATAACCCGAAGAACTTTCTGTAACCTCTAATGTACTGTATGTCCGATGTATTTCAGAACACGAAAGTATTTTGAAAATTACAAATGATACAAAAAAATATTTCAAACGAAAATTGTATGGTATAGAGTGCGACATATTGTTCTTGTATTTTTTTGACCTTATAATGACCTTGAAATGCCCTGTAAAGGTCATGTTTAAGTTTTTAAATGGAAACCTATATTTTTGATTATGTATTCTTGTAGCTGACATCGAAACGTTTTCAAAACACTGCATACTTGTGGTGTTTGCGTAAAGTTTTACATGTCGCCGGCATTAGCGTTACGCGATGCACATACATATACCGCGGCGACAGATAAAGAGGTTTTTCATAATGCTACTACTGGTATGGCATTGTCGAAACAAAAAGTCGCAGTTTTCCAATGTTTCCAAAACATTGTCCGACTGAGTAACCTCTCCGTGGTATACATCGGATAACACTAATGCCGGCAAAATGAATTTAGTAAATAGTATTTAGTAAATAATCTGAATAACTACTCTGTTTGTTAACTTTTATCGGTAAGTGTACACTACCGGCCAAAAGTTTCGGATCACCTCCCACTTTTCATCAATATTAAATCTGCTGCTAATTTTTTATAGATTTGAAGTTAATCTCAATTCTACATTTATCAATTTATCTCATATCAATTGATTCGTATGATAAAAAATTCTCAAAGTCGCTGACTTTTTTCTGGAAATTTTTGCGTAAATTGCAATGCTCAGTAATTCCAAGCTTTTGGCCGGTAGTGTATATGTTATAGCTTCTTTTCCAGATGAAAATATCTGAAGATTAAATGAACAGAATGGTACGTTGTTAAGATTGTTGAACTTGTATTTTCATGCTCTGTAAAGGTATAGCAAAAAACATATACTACCATAGCAGTTAAACAAACACCGATGATCTTGAAAACTCGAAAACAAAGACCGTGAAGAGATTCTTTGTTATAATTTTGTTCACCTCTTGAAACAATTTAATTTTACCCTAAATAATTTTTTCATCTATTAATAAACAGCAGAGACATTTAGGTATACCCAATTACGTACACCACCCTGTATATTAGGTCATCGCATTACGTTTATATTCTACACAAACACAGGTTTTCTAAACAAAGAGCCATAGGATGTATTGATATTAATTATTCGAGGACAGTTAATAAACGACTATTGAATGCATAAGATCTATGATCTGAGTTTGAGAAAACGGATAGAGAAAGAATAATGAGCGACCTAAGAATTCATTTCATGCTGTATGAAACTCGGAAAACTCATGGTGTATGAGTTTCGAAGGGGAAATATAACAACAATAGCTGAAAATAACTTTCGTGTTGTTTATAGAAAGGATGATATATCGCCTCGTACGTGTAGAAAGTGGTTTGATCGTTTTCAAGAAGGAAATTTTGACTCGGAAGATGAAAAACGTTGTAGACGTCATTCCTGGGTGGATGAAGACAGAATTCGAGTCTTGCAAGGGAACTTCGGTAACTCGAAAATTCTGATTTTTTTGAAACTTTAAAGGTATGTGAGGGACCTCAAGAAAAGTATCGGACAATTTTCTTATTTGCTCTTTTTCGGTTCTTCGGGGTGAAAACAGCCCTTGAATAACGATAAATGTTACCATATTTCCCTGTATATCTTTAAAACTGTAGTAGATATAAACAAATGTTTGTAATACAAATTTAATGGCTTTTTATGCCTTATAAAACGATGCTATTAATTTAATAAAAACATACATATTTATGCACACACATACTTGGTAACTAATAACCCATCGTTCAAAGTGTATCGATTAAAATTATTTAAATATTACAATATTCAATAAGTTTAACATATTTAGCATATTTGTCTGCATTTATTTGATATATTTTTCAATATGACAGGAAATTCAAAATTTTTCACAATTATTGTGGTGGAAGATTGTTTATTTAAACAAATATTATTATATCTTTATAGTTTTAAAGAGAAATAGGGTAACACTTACCTTCATTCCAGGGCTGTTTTCACCCCGAAGAACCGAGAAAGAGCAAACAAGAAAATTGTCCGATACTTTTCTTGAGGTCGCCTGTAAACCTGCAAAATTTCAAAAAAGTCGGATTTTTCGGGTTACCGAAGTTCCCTTGTCAGTGGAACAAACAGAAAATTCATCAATGTAAAAGATGTGCAAATTTTTAAACGTTCCAAAATCAAGAATTCACGATCATTTGAAAAAAATATGAATATTGTAAAAAGTGGAAGTATGGGTACCGCACGAACTCTCGGAACGTAATCGTCTTGATCGAATGACAACTTCTGTATTTTTACTTACACGCATCACAAGTGAGCCTTGATAACTAGAAATGAAAAATGGATTCTCTATGATAATCCGCAAATTAATCCTAAAAGGATATTGGATCCAGGAAGGAGAACTACCACGGCAATGAGCGAAAGCAGGACTGCATGTTCGAAAAGTTCATTTGTGTGTTTGGTGAAATTAGCAAGGTATCCTATATTTCGAATTACATCCAGACAATACGACTATTAATTCAGATTGTATACTGTAACCAGCTGGAAAAGTTCCAGGAAATAATAGTAGTAAAACGACCACTATTGCTGGAGCTAAGGATGGTGACTTTCCACCTTGATTATGCTAGACGCCATGTGGCACGGAATGAGCAAAAATAATTATAGTAAACTCCCTCTTATCCGTTCACTCTTTAATCGGTCTCCGCTTTAACCGGCCACATTTTTGTTAGGAATCTCAACAGGAAAACAATTGACGTATTCTGTGTTACGTACAGTGACTGTCACTTAAAATCGTACACCTAGCGGTTCGGCGGTAGTTTTTTTTTTCAATAAAACGTGAAAATTGTACTAAATGATTAAAAACCATACGCAGGCATATACAATAGTTTAATGCTTCTTTATTTGACAAAGGGGAGCGGCGTACAGTACCGACCAAAACTAGATCTCGCTTATACTGTTAGTTGACTGCACTATTGGTGGAAAAACAAATGAATACTATAGCCCTGAGTAACACATTCCGGCGACGTTCTGTTTTCTTCAGTATTACCAGAGTTTTAAGACGTTTGACGTTTACGCTGGTGTTCCGTACGATAAAAGTTATTTTTCATAGCTGCAATGGTTGAGCTCACGTGAAGTGTACGGATCAAGAAAATATCGATCACTTTACCTATGATATTTGTAGATGTGCCTAAATAAAAGTTCTATTCTATTTTTAAATGATTTTTACTAACATCATTTATTACTTAGACCTTCAAATCTACTAACTAAACAGCTGGCCGATACTGTACGACAATTTTTCGTTCGCTGCAAATTACAACTTTTTTATTTCTACCAATTATTTATCTTTATGAGAAAATTTAAGAAAAACCATTTGTTCCCTTTTATTAAGCACCCTTTGTACTACAAATTACTTTTTTGAAATTTGATTTTTACCAACATTCACCCAAGTTATAGTACAAAAACTTAGAGTGGCCGGTACTGCACGACTCTCCCCTATAGCAAAACTATAATAAAATGTTTAGTAATACTTAGTAAATTAGATAAAATTTGTCATTACGTATGAAACTTAGCTGCCAGTGAAAATCGTACAGAAAGAATTAGATACATTTTTACAATAATATGGGAACATAAATAACTTATATTAATATTTTGTAGGGTAACCAAATGCATTTTCAACATATTTTAGTCGTCAAGGGACTGATTTTACCAAATTTTCACAAAATTGGGGTGTTATATTTAACCATTTCTCTTGTAAAGCTTTTCTAAGACTACTTTCCTTATTTGTAATATTGTGTAATCGTATTTTCCTGTCTAATTCATTCCACACATTCATATCAGGAGATTGGGGAGGTGTTTGTAAAAAATCGACCGAACCGCTAGGTGTACGATTTTAAGTGACAGTCACTGTGGCTCTTTCATGATTCACAACATAAATTATAAAGGCAACTTCAATCGAACGAATCAGTACATTCTTCGGACTTAATTGTGAAATAAAATAAAAGAAAAAAGCTGAAAGTGTAAGTTATTATCACTTTTTAAGGTTCTATCAAAAATTTAATATTCTGCCGGTCAGATAACGTGGCACAAGATTCTAGGAACGAATACAGTGTACTGTAATAAACTTATAATTTTTTAACCGTATTTAGATCGCAGTTTGTTCACATGAACATATCATGAGGAGGGGGTGATTCCACATGAAAAAATAAGTAAGAAATATAGAATAAATTTTTTTTCGTTTGAGACTTAGTTTACAAGAAAATCGACATTAAATATTTCTCCAAGTGCATTTAACTACATCTCGACTTATGTTTATTTTAAGCTTAATTTAAATTTACATTACTGAACGAATTGTTGGAAGTGGCGTTCTTGTCAACGCATACAAATCCTTACTCTTTCAATCAGAATCATGGACTGATTATGCAGTATTTTGATGCTTTAATTGTCTGAAACGTTGTACGATTTTTTCGTTTAGCTGCAGAAGATTGACACTATTTTCTGCGTAGACTATTTCTTTACGAAACGTGACATTACCCCTGTTTATCAACATAAAAGTACGAACGGAAGCAATAGTTGGCAGAGAATCTTTAATTTGAATTTTCTCGAAAGCTCTGGTTCTGTAATGGTTTGGACGGCGTTTTCTGCATTTGGCAAGACATTAGCCTTCCTCGACGCACGTCTTGACTCAAAAAAATATCAAGCTGTTTTAGAGGAACTTCTTGTGCTTTATATTCAACGTTTTTCATCTGCCAAATTGAAATTTATGCACGACAATGCGTCAGTACACGCTTCGAGAAGTACTAAGCAGTGGTTAAACGTAAAAAATATAGAAAAATTAATATGGCCATCAAGGTCCCCTGACCTTACCCCCATAGAGAATTTATAGGGACAACTGGTACGCGATGTTTACTAGGATTGCCGTCAATTCAGTAGCATAAACAAGCTCAAAACGGCAATTATAAACGCTTGCAATCGCGTTACGGATCGGCAACTTATAGATCTTGTAAAATCTATGCCAAAACGGATCAATTTCTTAATTAAAAGTGGCGGAAGGCCTATTAAATATTAATTTTGAAAATCATTACTAATTTTTTTTTTCACCAATGCTTGTAAATAATATTTAACGGAGAATTTTATTAATATAAGAGCTTAGTATCCTGAAAATTTCAGATCGATTCATATATTTGTTCATAAGTTACGATAATAAATGTAGGCGAACCTATTATTTCTTAACACACTGTATATCTCAGTAACCAATCAATATATTTAAAAAATTCAAGCGGTTATAGTAGCGGTTATAAAACTGTTATAGTAGCAAAAAGCTGCTGTATGGCTCGAAAATTGAATTTTCTCCAGCTTTTCGTGAAATAGCACCGCTGTGCGCCGCCTGTCGTGTCACACGCTGAGAACAAAACGCGCTGGCAATGCGATACATTGTTTAGTATCTGTTTGATTACACGGCAGTGAGCAGTATAAATCTGAGAAATGTTACTGAAAATGATACAGAAAAATTTATTATGGTAGGCAAAAAGCGAACTGCACTACATAATATAAAAGTCAAAGAATGTAGTAATAGAAACATAAAGGGCAAATTGTGGAATGAAGTTGAAAATCAGAAGTATCCAAGCTGCATACTGTAGAAGATCCATTTTTGTACTGAATTGATTCTTCCTGAATGCAGCGTGCACGCGGCGTGTCAAACGTCCCTAAAACGCTCATCCATACTTGAGCGGAGAACACGCGGTGTGTAAAACGCTGTTAACCTGTTTCACACCACGAACTTCTTGGATGATCTAATCATTGTATAACATGTTATCAAGTAACATTTGTCGTGTACACTGGGTTCCTACGAATTGTTCGAAATTATTACAACAGAGGCTATGCAAATAATTTTGAAACCAAATCAATTTTTCTTAATTTTTATTGTGCGAAAATTCATTAATTTTCATATAAATTGGTATGTATATAATCTGATCTAAATTGCGAAGAATAAACATTGTGACAAATTTTGTCAAATTTTAGTACTATTGGAATATTCTTCTTTATATTCTGAGTGAGTTTATCGGGTTGACAAAAAGATTATAAATAGAATAAGAAAAAAGAAAATCTTTATTGATGAAGCAAATTGTAACTAGTTTATAAAGTAAAAGAATTCGTTCCACCTGATCGAATTATAAACAAAAGTGGGCATAGATGTGAAAATAATTAAAAAACAACTTTTTGGGAATGGTTACAATGAATACGTTATGTACATTTTCAATATTTCAGTAAACTTGAAATTGCACAGTTTCCTTTCGTTTATCAATTGTTCAGAAAATTTTGTTTATTCTTTTACTCGCGCCAAAAATAAACTAGTAAACATGTTGGCCATTGTGTACGATACAATTGTATTATTTCACAGAATATTTGTCACCCTTGTTATTAATGTAAGTGTTTTAAGATAAATTTTGAATTACCTTTGGTAAGGTTTTTTTTCGTTGAAAACTATTGGAGAACAATACTTCGAATCGAAACAATTATGAAAAATTATTATATTGCTTGACAAATAGTATCGAAACAGTATCGTTACACGTGTGAATACAGTGTTTCACAATTGGAGAAACTCAATAACTTTGAAGCATAAGTCAATCGAATTTGTGGTGCAAGAATGTCGAATAATCTACGTGAAAAGTTTATCATGATTCTCACGACGTCAAACGTGTTAATAATACCTTCTTCATCCCTTTATATTTAATACTCGTATAAATGAAAATAATCGCATTTAATTATGCGATATTAATTTTCTTTATCTCCTTTCCCTCTTTCGTGGCACTTAATATGTTGCATACATGTTTCATGAAAACACAAATCTTGTGAGCGTCGTTATCGTTTGGTTATTGGTTACGTTCATCGACTATACAAGTCTTATCATACAGATGTCCTATTCAAATCACTCTACTCGCATATCTTGGGAGTTACTGATGATACTAAAACTTATTTCAGCCAAAAGTTAAATGGCGTCACAGAGGTTTAGTAATCCGATGATAATAGTTTTTTTGCGCGTCATATTGTATTCTACAAGGGGTATATGTATAAAAGTCAACTTTATTTCTTTCAAATGGAACCATATACTACTCTTTAATGCATTAATCGACGTAGTTCTTAATTCCCTATAAGAAGTTACTAATATGCAACAAAGTACTGCGATTTACCTCTTGAAAGTTAATGTTCAAAATTGGTCCTTCAACCTATATGCGGAGATTTACCTGCTATGGATCTCCTATTAACACTGCGAAGCATCCTTTTGAAAATTTACGGACATGCTTGAAAGACTCTCTGTTTCTACTTATCTGGGGTAATTGGGAATTTTGTTTTTTAAATATCTGCAGAAAGAATAATAGAATAACGAACAAAGTAATTCTGATTTAACGCTTGCTGCAAACATGCATAGTATATGGTTGGTACCAATTATTTTTTTATATTTTTGAAACTGTCCAATTTCACGAATGCTAAGCCTTGTCAACAAATTTGTCAAAATGCTTAACCCGATTGATAGATCATTTAATCGAGTAAATCTCTCTGTTCAAGCTGAAGGATATACGATATAAATCGAAGAGTTGCGTGGATTAATGCACTAGAAAATACATGATTTTGTTAAAAAAAAAAAATCAAGTTGACCATCGAAAAATACGCTGCAGTATATAAAGAAACTACCGATGTCAGATTATCTCCTCTTTAGAGCCATTCCACCTTTGTCTAAAACATTTTCCAGCATCATCAGTAGATTCGAAGATATTCACGTGATTCTATTTGTATGGTGTACCTTGTACATTTCAGTTACGTTTGATTTTGCACTTAAACTTTTCACTCTTGTACTGATATAATGCAAACTAAATTATATCCAATAAGATAGACTCTCATTAATTAACAGCTGTTAAATATCGATTTCTTAGCGAGTTTCACTTTTGGGAACTGGTCGAGTTCGTGCTGACCTTATACTCGAACAGCAGATAGTGTCACCACTTTGTTCTACGTACGATGAAATTTTTTTAGTTTTTAATATACCTTCAACAAAATAGTCTATCAAGATGGCTTGTTCGTTTCTTGGAAAAATAAGTCTAAACACAGCCTCGATCGTACTATTTTTGTAGCAATCGCAATATTTTCTTTAGACGTTTATGCACCATGTTATAATCATGAAGAGATAATCAACTTACTTTATATGTAAGTATGTATTTACAAAGAAAAGTTTTATTTGCAAAAATTGTTTACGGATTGGTTGCACTTGTTCAATTTTTTGTACAAACTTACAAATTTTACGAATAAAATCCACACTTTTAAAAGTGATAATGTTGTACAATATCTACATGAAACGTTAATCAGCATATTTTACCATTTATCAACAGAAAATAGTCTGATTGTGGCCATGCTTTTGGCTTATTCCAAGAGTCGTTACAATCTACTGCAAGTCCTCTGACCGAGGTAAAATAAAAATAGTAATTTAAATATTTTATTTTTATATACTACGAAGTAACAATCGATCATTTGACATCTCTAGTAAATAGTTTAAAAGATGCTCATTTTCTACAGTCGGTTTCATAAAGTGGTAAGAATGATCAAGATAATTAACGCATTAAATTCACGTTTAACTATACGAATTATATCATACATTTAACTGTACGAATTATAACATATAGGAGTTAACGGAATAACGAATAAAATTAGGTAAGAAAATATAAGGCACCAAGTGAAGGGAGTGAAACTTGATAAAAATTAATATTTCGATGAACGAAGTCAATACGTGCATAAATACATATGTGTGCGTTTGTTTATTTAAGAATTTCATTCCACAAGTATAGTGTATATATTCTGGTACGTCAGCAGTAAAAAAAAAAGCACAATATAATAATATCAACACAAAACGCATTAATGGTTGTTATCAAGTATAAAAGTTCATGGATATGGAATTTTTTTCACGGCTTTGTTTTGTGTTAGTCCTTTGCGAATGCTTTACTATATTGTGTTTCTCCGCATATATCTGATAATGTACCGAAAGGAATATAGATATATTGTTTTATTGATTGTATGCAATTCTTGTTTTTTGTGTAACAAATCTGGACGATACATCATGTACGTGTTTAGTGTATTATTGCGAATTGAAAAAGAATTTAATAGCTTATGCTTTCGTAAAACTAAAATATACATATAACAAGCGGTAGTTCTCGCGGTAAGGACGATCTAAATAGAACAATTTTTCATAAATTCATATTAATCTTAATCTGATTTTTTCAAGAAAAACGTAGTAACGTTAAAATCGTTGAAGTTTCCTTTTGTAAGCATTTTATTTGAATTAAAGTAGGTACTAAATATTTGAAACAAAATGTAAGATTTTTGCATACAAAGTAGATTCATGATAATGATCGTCTGCTAATAGCTTAGAAATGTTACTCATTTCGTTGATCGTTTTGTCTGTTTCAAACCTGTTTCTTACTTTACGCTTTTGGTGAAACAGCATTTCAAAATATTCTTCTTTACACGTTCAGATTACGTAGTGAAATTCTGCTTTTTGAAAGAGAAATGGAAAGTATGTTTGATTGTCTCGCTCAAGAGTAGTGTCTTTCTTTTGTTTATCATTTTTTTATTTATTTATTTATTTTTTTGTGTTTCAACGTAATGACATTTAGTTTCTGTTAGTCGTATGAGTCATATCTTATTTAACGATCACATGTAAATAATTTAAAAAATGGATTACATAAAGCAATAGAACAGTAGCAAATGAATCATCATCTGATAACTGAGAGGAATGAAACTTTGAAGTAATATCATTATTTAAATGTATTAAGCAAAGTAAATAATTCAAAGTTGATATATTGGACCTAGTGTAGTACAGATCTTAGCAAAAACCGTGAATTTTCGAGCAGAATATGTTTCTTGTTGAAATAAAGAACGAGTATTTCCGATATATTCGAATCCCTAGATACATACCGTTGTTTCATGCGTTTCATTTTACGCAAAAATCCGCACAAACGGCTCCGTTACGTTTGTCAGCGTGACTAATTCAGGATTCTGTTGTGTGTTGTGGGACGCGTGGGAGCTCTAATCCGAAGAGCAGGGCCCTTTCTACTGACCATTCCAATCCCAATACTAATTACAATGTAAGTATTCATTCGATATCGATTTACAATTCAGTGTCGCTTCTGCCTCCTTTCTAGAAAAACGTTTTCTCATGTGCAGAGGAAAAAACGCAACAAAATCCTCCACTATTTTTCTTAATTCTCACCGTGCATCATGCATGGAATGTCAATTTTTTCTACACGGTTTCGACGTATTTCCGTTTTAGTTTTTTGCTGGTCCTTTTCCAAATATTTTGCGAACGAACGGAATTTGTAATTCAATCGCGATGCTTCTCTCTCTCTTTTGCTCTCTTTTTCTCTCTGCCCTCTCTCTCTCTCTCTCTCTCTCTCTCTCTCTCTCTCTCTCTCACCCTCCCCCCCCTCTCTCTGTCTGTCTGTCTGTCTGTTTATGTACTTATTTCTTTCTCGCTCGCTGCCTCCCTCTTTTCTGTTTCAGTGTACTTCCATTTTCGTTTCACGTCTCATTATTTCTTCCTTGCCCTGCAGTTTACTTTTCCTTTTACAAAATAGCTCTACTCGCAGAGGTACAAATTTCACGAAAATATTTTTCGTTTGTAACAACTTATTGATATACATGAAAACATAATTTTCCATTCGTTTACACGAAATCTTTCTTTCTACCCTGCTTTTAACTAGTATTTGAATAAAATATTGCGTTTGTATATTGACTTGTAGTGTATGAAATACGTTACCCCTTGGAAATAATTTTGTAGATTTGTATATCTTTATAATTTTGACATGCGTTTAATTAGTTCATTTACTGCATGGTACTTAGATATATGTATGTCTTTATACTTTCTAATTCTCTTTTTAATCAATATTACTTTTCACCAGTTATTTTGTACTTTGTCTTTTTTTTATGATTAATTAAAATAACATGCACATTTTCTCAGTGGTTGAACTTACATTGCGATCCACGATTCGTATACGAGAGTTCAATCTTAATGTACCTTTTGTTACAGTACCGACAAGCTGTTAAATCACCACCACCATTTGCGCTCCAACAGAAACAGAGATCTTTCCTGACATTCGGATTTGGTGCGGGACCAGCCAGAAGAGAATCTCACGTAAATGTTAACGTGACACCGACAAGCCATGACCTCGCGTCTGACACGCCTGAAATACGCAAATATAAAAAACGTTTCAACAGTGAAATCCTTTGTGCTGCACTTTGGGGTAAGTATGTATTGTACAGGGTGGGCCACGTAAAACAGGCTACCTAATTATTTTCTCTAGCTATGGTGGTACGAGAAAATTTTTCGACGTAATGTGAATAGCTTCATAAAGTGAACAAGATAGGGGAAAAAATTTTTTTACGAATGTCATTTTCTCAATTTGTTTTTTTCAAGGTCACCTGTTTTTTTACACGAGTATAGGGGGAGTTCCCCTAGCGCCGGACGCTTCAGGTTTTTCTTAAATAAATCTCTCTACCTGTGCACACGCGACTGAAACGCGTAGAAAACTTAGTTTTATTCCTTTTGTCTCCTCTAGGAGATATGCAGAATAACGGCTCGGTAGCGTTTCAATTATTGCAGATATAACTAATGTCCGATATTAGGTGCCGTCCGGCGTTAAGGGAACTCCCCCTATATACTTTTTTTTACTATACAGGGTGGAGCAGGTAAAGTGTTACAAGCTGTTTTTTCCGAAGCCACTACAGATGTCAACTTGAAATTTTCAGGTGTTAAATGGTGCAGAGGGGCTAAAATATTAGGGTACAGAATATTTTGGGAGTGAGTTTCTTAAGGGTGGAAAGGGTGCTCCGCCATTTTTTTTAAATGGGATGCTATATTAACTTTCCTATATTCGGAAATGTGTTATCAAACCTAACAACTTTTATCTAAGACATTTTTTTTTATTCTGTATAGTTATGGTGTTATAGCGGAAAATACCTTATGCAAGGGGAGCTTCATGTATGTGCCGAAAGATATAAAAAAAAATATATTCTGCTTTGAAACTTATTTTATTAAATGTTCAAAGAATTGTTCATTCGCTTCCAAACATGCACTTATCCTTGTGATAATATCTTTGCGAACATTTGATAACATTGCAGGAGTTATGAATTTGCATGCGCTGTGAATACTTCTTTTCATATCCTCTTTCGTAGTAGGTGCCGTTGCCACCACATTTTCCTCTATGTAGCCCCATAAGAAGAAAAAGACGAAATTAATTCATTTGTATTAACAGTTCAGAAATCCAACAACACAAGTTAAGCCACTTAATAAAATAACTTTTGATATCTTTCGTATCGTCACCTACACGAAGCTCCCTTGCGTAAGGTATTTTCCGCTATAACACCTTAACTATGCAGAATAAAACAAAATGCCTTGGATATAAGTTGTTAGGTTTGATAACATATTTCTGAACATAGAAAAATTAATATATCTACCGTCCCATTTTTTAAAAATGGGCGTGGCGCCCTTTCCACCCTTAAGAAACTCACCCCTACAATATCCTACAGTCTAAAATGTTAGCCCCTCTACATCATTTAACACCTGCAAATTTTAAGTTGATATCTGCAATGACGCTGGAGAAAACAGCCTGTAACATTTTATCTGCTAGACCCTGTGTGTTGTAGCAGGCATTGATGTACACTTAAACATGCATAATAATACGATTTTAAAATAACCGTGGATTTTTAAATTTTAAATGAAATGTGAAACTTCCTTTCGTTTCTTGTAATTTCTTCCATCAAAAAAAAATTTTCATTCGTCTTATTCATCCTTTAAAATCATTTAAAAATTGCGTATAAAAATTTTCCCGTGCCACTACAGCTAGAGAAGATAATTAGGTGATCTGTTGTACGTGGCCCACCTTGTATACATATTATAGAAAGTATAATTTCTTCAACACAAACATACAGATACACAGAAACTTTCCTTCGACCCGTGAACTTAAAATATCTCTATTTTTTTTTTTTTTTTTTTTTTTTTCTCGTAATATAAACAAGGACAAAGATGAAAATTGATTCAAATCAGTATCAAGTGTTAGGGCTGTGAGTTTAAGATGCAGACATTTAGATATACTGGGTGTTAATTTTATATCGAGCATCTAAATTATTTCCGCTACTATTAAAGGTAAGAAAAGATGGCTAAATAGAATCAAAATGGTTTCAAGGCGTGCATCAGGTGGTGTTTAACCAACCGGGGTTTATGGCACGGATTCCAGGCGACGTTACTTTTGAGAAGCTTTTCTACAAGTTTTCTGATAACAATAGTCTATTCAAGCCAGAGGGCAAATCCGGTTTATTACCTGATGGCCGCGGAAATTCTCCACTTCTGCGGGCCACATGATGAACCGGTACTTGCCTCTGCGCGCTCAGTAACGGTAAACGTGCCATAAACCCGCAAAGACGACGTTTCGGCAAAATCGCCACGCGGGGCTGACACCCCCGTTTGGGACCGTCTCTCCCTCTCTGCCACCGCCCTACTCTGCGGACCACGGGGGAGTGCACGAGGGCCTAGGAGGGCGGCTCTAGGGGGTGAAAGGCCGATGATTTGCCAACAAGGTTAACTCCCCACTTTGACGAAATCATACATATACAGCAAATTCACGACATTCGAGAGATTCTAAAGGTCTACGTAGAAACACTCGACTATCTTGAGCGCGCTAGGTCCACGATATTCGATATTTTTAAGCTACAAGTGCGGTCCATTCGGTAATAATCGACGTTACAAATAAAGTGCGATTGTCATCGCGACAATAAGTAGTTGGCACACACACGTGCAATAATTTCCAACGTCAACCCGACCTTCAACCATCAAGAAGCGCGGGAAGTTGCGTTAACAGATGGTGATAAGAAACAATCTTGTGCAGGTCATTTTAGTAGTTTTTTTTTTTTCAAGGTCATCATATTAATTGTTGCACATCATCCATTTTTTATAATAGAATGTTGTAATCGGCGGCTGCACTATAGTATTTGGACCCACGCCTGTTGAGTCATATAATACATCGTCGGAAAGCGTATGAATAAAGGAGTCCAACATGGTGGTCATTGCTACCGCATGTATCCCATTCAGAAAATATGGATTAAAATGTGTAAGTCTGGCACTAAATGTGTAGACGGCCGAACGGCGGCCGAAATCTATCTAACCCAGACCTAACTCAATCTTATACACACCAATACTGCGGTAATATTTCGAACACACGATTAACTGTATAAAGTCTCGTCTCAATTCACGCCTAAGTATACGTAATGACAAATGTACTTGTAAGTAAAACGATCCTTTTGCAAAAAGAATGTATTTTTTTCACTGCATTCTAATTTGACTTATATATATTGTCTGAATGGAACATTTGCGGTAGCAATAACCACCCACATGATGGACTCCTCTATTTTTATACGCATTCCAACGATGTATTATACGATACAATAGGCGTGGGCCCAAATACTATAGTACTGCTTAATCGACGTCAAGACGAGTTCAAGGACCTAAATACCATCACCTTGAAGTGACCTTGAAGACGAAAAGACGAGTTTTATTTTGAAGAATATAAAAGGTAATAAAACGAGAATTGGACAATGCTTTGAACCAGAAACCTTGTAGCTAGTAAACAAAGCGTTTTTGTGGCAACTTCGTAGTTCAAGCATTAAATAGCTACATATTCATGGTGTACCGCAGAAATACCACAAGGAATGTCATTCAGTCACCCGCTTTTACATTACTTTTACATTCTTCAAAATGAAACTCATTTTTTTGTCTTCAAGCTCACTTCAAGGTCATGGTATACCTTAGGTCGTTGAACTTATTTTGACGCCGACTACAACATCACGTTATAAAAAATGAATGTTAATATGCAAAAAAATACGATAACCTTGAAGAAACTGTCAAAGTGACCTTCGCAGGATTTTTTTTTTACCACCACCAGATGCACGCCTTGAAACTATTTGAATCCTATTTAGTCATTTTTTCTTACCTTTAATAGTAGCGGAAATAATTTAGATGCTCGATTTAAAATTAACACCCTGTATACGCTTTTTAGGTGATTCTTGTTCATTTGTAACTCCTTAAGCCAGATGCCCAGGCACAGAAAGTTTTCTCTGGACACAGAAAATTTGCGTTTCTGCAGCCTGTATCTCTTGATAGCACTTTGCCTCTGCACGTTCAATAACGGTTAATGTATAGTAAAGCAGTATAGTGACGCACAGGCAATTAGATCCCGTTGTGATCAGTCGCTCTTTGGACCCGACTTCCTCGCCAAGACGTTATACCACTACCCTACCAACTTAGAAATCTCAAGCTGGGTGGTTTGCTTGTCGACTAGGGAAGGACTGTCCAAGGGGTGAAAATACACTGATTTACGGATCGTATCACCACCCATCTCTATTGTTTTAAAATAAAATGAGCTATAAAGGAAAACATGGCGAAGTCTGATCGAATCTAAGTAACTAAGCACAGCATCAGTCACAACCTACGACCTTATCTCTTGAGAAGAATTCCCCGACGGAAAAATAAATTTTATTACTCGAAGCAATTATATCTCTTGCATTCATCGACATAAGTTGGCACATCGGATGTATGTATAAACGTTCTAGGCGTTAACTCGACGTTCCAACCAGCGAAATCGCGGGAAGTATATTAACACGTTCAGGACTGTGTGACCCAGCGGTGGATCACCGATGCTCTTGTTTGCTGACATATGTAATCCATCGATGAGTCATTCAAAATGATGTTTAAAAAAAATGAAATTACTTCATGTGACATATCGTAGAATTCGTCTCAGCATACGCTATCGTATTATGAGAAAAGAACACAGCCGTCCATTTAAAAAAATAAACTTGACCTTGAAATCTCCCCTCATTTCTTCACTGGTGAAAAAACTAATTATACTACATTATGTCCCCCATCATACCAAATAACTTTTGTAGGAATAGCTTCACTCTTTCGATATTCCACTCTGAAATATCCCACTATATCCAGTTACAAAAGACACTCTGTATAACGCGATTACTCCGCAAGTTATTAATAGCGCGAGACCAGCCTTCATTTATTATATTTGAAACTACTTTTTGTTGCTTAAGCTCCTCTGAAGTTCAACATACTTTACGTAATTGTTTTTAAGAGGACGGTATATTTTCATGGACGTAATAGTATAGCTAATAGAAAAGCAAGTTTGTTGCAATAAAATTGATGTCTCCAAAAACATAACTCCGAAAAAAATTACTACTTATCAAAATATTTGTCCCTATGAAGCAAGCAATTTTCTTCTTTACCACTCTTTCGTATCCTCAAAAGGCATTGTGATATCAGCGAACGAATATAAACCAGGTTCTACACCTTATTTGTTGTAATGCTACATGCAAAAACAATATATACATTGAAATTGTAAAGTAACATTTTTCATACGATGTTCCATTTTCAAGTAACTCGGTATTAAAAGCTCATTTAGTATATTCACGGAAATGAAATACCTAGATAGAAAAACGAGAGCCATATCTCGAGAATTATTATTACGTTAATAAATGATACTTGTGCTCCTCAAAGAAACAAGTAGTTTGTAGGAGTGCTCGTGAAATTGAAAATCGAGATAAAATCACGCGTATTCAATTTTTAATAACAATTCGCTTGAAAGAAAGGAGCTTCGCATGAAAAAATATTACGCTATGTGACTTATCTTGTATAATAAAAACAGTAGTTGAATCACCTTTTTTTGGGTTGTAAGACTGTACAGTTTTCTCAAGAATTAAAGTGATTTCAGAAGTAACTGTCATACATGGTGATTCTTGCAATTGGGACGGGTTATATCTTGAGAGTTGTAAAGGAAAAAGTTGAATAGTGTGGGAGGGTCTACTTTTTTTTTTTATAAATGCAACGATGCATCTGGGAAATGCAAATACAGTGTTGATCCGTAATAAACAACTGATGCCTGGCTCGTAATAAGCAACTCGCTATCCCCTCTTCTTTATTTGAAGTCGATCGACAAGTGAGAGATCCAAGAACGACTAGAAGGTCCGTGAAAGTGAGAAGCCATAAATCTTTAACGGTCGAACGAACAATGACATCGTTTAGTAAAAGAAGAATAGAATATATATAATGTTTTCTCATTCTAGTATTAACGATCCTGACGTGTTATACATATCTTGAGCCAAGTTCGCTCTCCAAGTTCTCTCCTCCCGTTCGAGAACAAAGTCAAGCCGAATAACATACCTGATCCGTAATAAGTAACTCGCTCGTGACCGGCTCAAAACGGATCAAAACTGTACACGTTTTTCCTAAATGGAATCATATTTTTTTTTACTATTGATTGATTCATCACAACAGTCTAATTTGAGAGATATCTCATGTTAAATATCAAGTCAAATACTTCCAGCATGATAGTGCACCATCACATAATGCACGCATCGTAACAGATTACGTACAGCAAATGTATTCTGAATATTGGTTTGGAACACAGTCCAATACCTTGGCCACCACGGTCCCTGAACTTACATGATTGATTTCTTTTTTTTGGAGCTACCTTAAGGGGGTATTCTAGTGTGACAGCCGTTTTTTTAAGGCATTCTTTGCTAATTTATTATATAAGTTCAGTAACAGTTATTAACATGAGCTTTATTCCTATGTATTTACTTGTCATTGAAGGATGATTACAAATTTTTTTTGCTGAAAAATAATTACATATGGCTGCTGTGGAACACGTCAAACACGGGCATGAAAAAAAAGGTATGTTGATGGTTGCCATAATTGAGCCGTTTAGCTTATCTGAAATAAAAAAATCCAATTGATTCTTATTTAGCATGCATCTGGCTATGCCCGGTAGTAAAATAAAATAAAAATATTAAAAATTATAAAAATGGCGGCACTTTGAATATGAAGTTTCGATTTTTTGGACTATTTTTCGTCTCTCATAGGCTGTAAAAATTAGAAAAAAATATATTTTGGCATAATTCTACTACCGACCATAGCCATACATGTGCTGAAGACATGTGCAAAATTTTAGTTCGATTGGTACAATAGTTTTTGCCAAATCGCGGCAACCATTTCCAAAACCATGGTTTCGAGAAAAACGCGTTTAAAGTGTTAATTGCAATTTACATAGGGATAATTTCATTTATCATTAATCTGCTAGTCCAAGATCATAGATGGGACCTTCCTCTTCTTGAAACAAATGTTGTTCAGCTGTTCTTTCTTCTTTCCGGTCAGTTCTGGCTTTTTTAGTGACGTCACTTATGCGTTGTGCCGAGCGATTGATACGCGTTTTGTTACAATAGTTCACATGCATTTCAGTTTCTTCACCAATTGTTACCCCCGTTACTGATAATACTTTAAGAATGGGCAAAAATCCATTATTAAATATAATTACTGCCAAAAAAGGATAGGATGGTTTGTAATTAACGTCGATATTTAGCTTTTATTTTATTTCTTTACTTGTGTTAATAAACTATTATTATTATAATTTACATACACTTTTCCGAACCTCAATCACAAATCCAAGTAAATTGCGCATATATGTGCAGATTACCACGCGGTTTACTGTTGCGAAACTGTATTCTCCCTGTCGCCGGCCTTTGATGCGTCGCACTAAACGAGCTATAACTTCGTTATTTTATCGTATACAACTATAAAATTTCAGGAGCACATTTTTAAAGAGTTGTACTTTCGATACATGCAAAAAAAAAAAAAAAATGATATTTTGAAACCGTCACACTAGGATACCCCCTTAAATATACAGTGTATTCGCGTCAATTTGTTTCCGCAGAAAACTTAAAAGCACGAATTAGACTACATTGTTCTAACATAAGCAATGACCATCTTAATTGTGTTTGAAAAACATAAAAAAAAATGAATTATGAAATGTTTACAATGCGAAGACGGAACGTTTTAACATCTTAAATGAAACTCATAAAAAATTTGAAATATCTCACGAATCGTTGATTTTTTTAACATTGTACCCTAATACTTTTTCACGCAGACTATCGTGATGAATCGATCTGCATTTAAAAAAAATATGATTCCATTTAGAAAACAAAAAATGCATTTGCATTCCCTTGATGCATCGTTGTATTTATAAAAAAAAGTAAGCTTGTAGAAAAGCAGACCCTTCCACATCATTCAACTTTTTCCTCTACAACATTTTTGTACCACTTACCATTGTCGAGATATAACCAGTCCCAAATGCGAGAATCACCCGGTATAAAAGTTTCTCCTAAAATAATGTTACAAATGTTCTGGACGTAAAATATTCTTTCCTTCCTGTTCCGACTCCATAATTCTAATTTTATACTTTTGCATCGATTTCATAGATGCTGATACTACTAGATATCATAAAGTAATATACAGGGTGATTCATCTAATTCGACGTTCTGAAATTACTTGTAAACTATTCGCTGCACGAAATAGTGTAACAAGCAAAAGTTGCATGATTTCTATAGGGGGACATATGTATGTTATAATAATTGCTTTTTTCTACGTTGTTTTTATACGTATATAAAGTTTTGAATGTTACCATGATTTTTTTAAACGGAGTACACACTATATTTCTTTCCGGAAATTAACAGAGCATTAAAAGTTGAGTAAATAAATATTAAGGTGTAATCTGTCCAAAATGAGTATTTATTGAGATATTTACGATAGAAGTACTATTCTACTGAAATCGAATTTACATAAAAACACGCAGAAACAAATTTCTCTACCCGTAAATTAATATCGATATTAAAGAATTGATGTAAAAAGGAATATTGGAACCGCAATTAGAATCTTTCCTCATTTTGATTGTTTATGACTGTTGCAGGGTAATAATAGTTCTTCGAAATTGTTTGAAAAACTTGAATCAATCTTCGAACAATTTTTAACACGTAATTACTGTGTAATGTCTTTTGTATATAATTTTTAACATACCCAACTCTACATTCTTGCAGGAGTAAATTTATTAATTGGCACCGAAAATGGGCTGGTGCTATTGGATAGAAGTGGTCAGGGGAAAGTTTATCAATTAATAAGCAGAAGACGATTTCAACAAATGGAGGTCCTCGAAGGTCAAAATATTTTGGTTACAATTAGTGGAAAGAAAAATCGAGTACGGGTATACTATCTTTCTTGGCTGAAAAGTAAAATTTTACGAACCGACGGGCACAGTGATGTAAGTTGTATTATTGATAAAGATTATACACAGTATAAGAAATGATGATTATGCTAATTAGAACCTGTCTAACACGCTGAAGAATTCTTTCTTATTTTAGCAAGTCGAGCGACGCAACGGATGGATTAATGTTGGCGATCTTCAGGGTGCGGTACATTTTAAGATAGTTAAATACGAGAGAATAAAGTTTCTCGTTATTGCATTGAAGGATTCCATAGAAATTTACGCCTGGGCACCGAAACCTTATCACAAATTTATGGCGTTTAAATCGTTTAATGAACTAGCGCACAGGCCGCTCCTCGTTGACCTTACTATAGAAGAAGGTACAAGATTGAAGGTTATTTACGGCAGCGCGGATGGTTTTCACGCCGTTGATTTAGATTCTGCAATGGTTTACGACATCTATCTACCAAAACACGTAAGGAAACTCAAACAATATGATTTTCAAAGGGTTAACGATATTTTTATGTATTCATGTTAAAACGATTTGTTTCGATTATAGACTCAGGGTCCCATTTCTCCACATTGCATTGTCGCATTGCCTAACAGTAATGGAATGCAATTACTGTTATGTTACGATAACGAAGGTGTATACGTAAACACTTATGGTAGACTTTCGAAGACTATGGTTCTTCAATGGGGCGAAATGCCCACTAGTGTTGCCTATATCGGTACAGGACAAATTATGGGCTGGGGTAACAAAGCTATTGAGATTAGAAGCGTAGAAAGCGGTCATCTCGACGGCGTGTTCATGCACAAGAAAGCTCAACGGCTCAAGTTCCTTTGCGAGCGTAATGATAAGGTACGTATGTATAGATTCTTTCTGCGTGTTTGACAAAATTGAACTATTTGTTGCTGAAATCTTATTTCCTTTCCGATTGTTGCAGGTATTTTTCTCATCGGCAAAAGGTGGAAGTGCGTGCCAGATTTACTTCATGACATTAAATAAACCTGGCATGGCTAACTGGTGATCACGAATGAGGCCAAATCTGGCCCTGAAATTATCTTTACGAATAAGGACAGAAAATTCTCCTTGTGTATCAAGATATGCAGCATCGCCATTCATGTTAATTCGTTTTTCACTGCCGAGATTTAACGCCATGGAAAGCGGACAATGTTTGCATCGCAATCAACAACATTATCAATATTATTTTCAATCTTATTGTAATTGTCATCATTATCATTGCTGTCACCGTCGACATCGTCACCGTCGTCAACATCATCGTCGTCGCCGTCGCCGTCGCCGTCGCCGTCGTTGTCATCGTCATTGTTATCGTCATCGTCATCGTCATCGTCATCGTCATCGTCATCGTCATCGTCATCGTCATCGTCATCGTCGCCACCATCACTACTACCATCATCATCATCACTGTTATCACCATCATCTCAATCACTTGCATCATTACAGCTATTATCATTTTTATCCGCAAGACCATTATAATCAATATCAATATGTTTGCTCGAGTAATTGCACAGTAATGGAAATACACAAAATATGCAAGAAAATATCTCAACATCTGCAATTGTTTTTGCAAAGTATACAAGGGAAGATGTCGCCACCATCACTACTACCATCATCATCATCACTGTTATCACCATCATCTCAATCACTTGCATCATTACAGCTATTATCATTTTTATCCGCAAGACCATTATAATCAATATCAATATGTTTGCTCGAGTAATTGCACAGTAATGGAAATACACAAAATATGCAAGAAAATATCTCAACATCTGCAATTGTTTTTGCAAAGTATACAAGGGAAGCTGGTATTTGTAAATCATCTCGTAAAAGAATTTCTATGCTTTTATAACTATTTATCTTACGTGATACAACTTAGCATATGAAAGAAAGAAAATGGTTCCTTCCTTACGTACTATCCCTCTTGATAGAGGATAATAAGTAAGAATAAAGTATGTACACAAAATTTTATTACACTTTGTAATGATTAATTCATCATTGTTGTTTTACCGTTGTTCAAATATTTTTAATCTTATAAAATTAATTTCATATCTTGGAAGGTCTGTTTGTTGAAATAAAGAAATATCGTAAAATAATTTCTAAATTAAAAATTAATAGTTTTAAATAATTGGACTTTGTAATCTGAAATAATTTCCGCATCGACATTTGCACGCGATAAGTTGTTAGCGATCTATAATAGAAGTCACAGCATCGTACTGTTGAAGTGGATGCAAAAGATTGTGCAATATCGATACTTTGGTCTGTACAAACGAGATTTTCCGGAATAAGTTTTTAATAAGTGGTTCAACTTTTCTATGGTAATAAAAGTCACATGAACTGTCTGGATAGCTCTAATTGTAAGTGCAAATACGCGAGCAAAATGCAGTGCGAATGAATTTTTGTGGTTTACATTTCGAGCAAGAGAGGGCAAAAGTGGAAAAGTGGGCAAGAGGGAGGTGGGTGTAGGCGGAGAAAGAGTGAGAAGAAGAGAGAATGAGAGAGAACGAGCGAGGAGGGGAAGGGTCATGTGTGTAACGTACGTCTTTAAAGTCATTTTTAATGAAGTGTATTTTTTTCTTTTTCATTTATAAAGATGTAATTGATTTAATTTCAATTTATTCGTAAAAAATTGCTTCCATGGTATACAATCGAGTGTAGTCGCGTATATTATCACATTGATTTTTGTGTAAGAAAAGTCTTCTAAATAGGAGATTACCTTGTTTTTAATAATAAAAGTAATGAAAGAATAGCAATGGACTAAAATGTTATAACTAAAATTAGAAGTAAGAAAAATAATTACTAATGTTATTAACTGTATACTTTGTAGTAAACAAAAGATTCGCATGTCCTATTTCTGCGATTTAAGATAATGGCGGTGACGATGATAATATGATGATGTAATACGTGACGTTGGATAAAATGCATTTTCACAAGTAATAGATTTATGTTAACAATTTTTGAAACGTAAAGTGATAAGGTGCAAAAAAAAACATTTTTCTTTTTTTATTATTTGTTTTTAAATTTAACTAGTATACATTTTATGTTTAACTTGCACCCTCCTCTTTGCGAGAACAGAAAATTCACATGGGTATCGTGGGCCATTTACTTTTGGCAATCAATATTGCGAGTGATTAGAAAAACGCGTTGAACATTCACATTAAGAAACTAAGGTTTGATAAAGCGATGTGTATAGAAAAAGGGTAAACTTCTTTACTTACTTTTTATTCGCTCAATAGTGGATGAATTAATAAATGTTACCCATCTGCAAGTTCATAATTTCATGTATAAAAAGCTTTGAAAATGAAGTAATGAGACGTTAGTTTTATAAATTGAATTGGATTATAAATGTCAAACAAAGTGAAATGGTAACCTTCGCAACTAAAACAAAATGTGTAATAAATTCTTCCATTATCAACTCGAAGTTATTAACAACATAACGATGCATACAATATTATAAATATATTGCAGGCACGCCTGGATGTTCAGGAAAGAACGTTTTACGCGAAATTTACCGCTAAAACAAAATTTAACCTGAATAATTCGATGTATAGTTTAGGGTGAAGTTTTAGAAATGTTCTGAATTTGAAATCAAGTTTAAACTGAAATAGGAACTATTATGTGTTTCAACATTACTTCTCCTTTCATGATTTCACATCTTCGATTTATGCAAACTGCGCACAAACGTGTGTCACGCATCATAATGATTCTTCCTAACAGTTACGTAACATTAAAATTACAACTCAATAATTGCAATTATTTCGGTTTTAATTAAATTAATTCGGTTTTCTTGTTTCTGTTAAGAGTAAACGCCGAACGCATTTTTCTTCATATGTCGTTGCAAATGAAAAATAAAGTATTTGCGGCATTATCTATTAACGAAAGCGAATTTTAAATACTGACAAAAAATACTTATTATACACTCATTTATTTATATGTATATAAATAAATATATGACGTGTAGACATAGTTATTTATTTTGAACCCGTTTATTTGAATGCGTTTCAAAGCTTTTTTTACAAAGTTCTTGAAATGTGACGGTTAATTTTCAGGAAGCTTTATTTTTAATGTTTTGAACATCGAAATAGAAGAACGCATTCGTGGCGTGTAGATGCAAAGAGGAGGACGTTTAGATAGTGCAACGTAAGACTGTTTTCTGAATGAGAATATGAGTTTCTATTGCGCTGAGATGGAAAGAAAGGAACAGGGAGTGATCGTGGAGTGTACGCGCGCGCGTATATGCGAGTAAGAAAGAGATAGAATTTTTAGCGAATGCTATATGTATGAACGGTCATTTACGAATAATAGGGATTCTAATATTATTATAACAATAATATTGCTATCTTAAAGAAATTCGCAAGTTAATTACATGTGAGAATTTCTCTTATTCCTTCGTCACTTTCGGTTCCTTTGGTTACTTCTATGTTCTATCCATTACTTTTACTTTATCATCTTGCACATTGTTTCCCAAAGATGGTAGTGATGATTTTTTAAATATTATAATTATTATTGCCGTAGTTTATGATTGCATTATTGTTACGATTATTCTATCTATCCGTACGTTATTATGACCATCACCCATGCGGTATATTATGATTACAATGATTAAGATTACTAATATTATTACTATTAGTAAAGTCAAATATACGGACAATTTGTAATTGACGCGATAGCTGTTTTTTTCGTATATCCCGTGTGCTGCCATTCATAACAAAAATGTTTTACAACTTTTCAGTTTCATAATAATACGAGCATCAAGAAAGAATATTGCATTCATTCATAATTTCGAACACGTGGAAAACGTTTATCAACATACTGGACAGTACATACCATACAGAAGTTACTAGTCATTTTATTCCTTGACAGTATTTTAATTTTAGATAAATAGAAGAAATTTATACATTTATTTTTAACAGTAAATTATTATAAACTATTATTAAAGCACTGAGTTAAAAAAAAATGTCACACAAGTTTCTGTGCAATGCTCTATAATATAATTTTCTAGTACAACTGATCAATTTTCGTAAATTATTAATTAAGTTAATGTGAATATTTATAGCACGATGTGTCATCAACGTAAACATTTTGCGAACAATCAACTTTCTTTCGTTGCTCTTTTATGTATAGCTGTCCCAGCCTAGTTGGGTTTATAGTGAACTTTTGTTCAGTTTAGATACACGTTACAAGTTACAAAATTTGTGTCTTCTGTTGGAAATAATTTTGGATTTATGTCTATTTACATATATGAAATTCCTTAGATGGATAGACATTGTCACATGCGTAACAGACGTCGTTTGGGTTGTTCGGCCGTACCGACGAGCCGAACAATAACATCGGTATTTTCAATCGATGGCACCTTCTGAAAAGCGAGGTCTTAGCAGGTATGGGCAAATTATATTATTACACTAAAAATTCGACGACTCTCACACCTGGACACCACATGCCCTAAGACAATAACACAGACCTTCGACATCACCCATTTCAGACAAGCAATATAACAAAAGTAGGAACAAATTTCCCACTTTCACACCACCACCAGACACACCCCAAACACATCGAGAAAACCAATCACCACACACTTTCACTACCTACGACAGCTTCACACCACCAATCACAACATACACGTAGTTTATAAAATAGCGAACACAACACGACACGACACACAATTTTCCGACCAGTAAACTTAGACATTTCGCGCTCTGTTCACGTTCATTTCCAAATACATAGTTTTAATAGCAAATTGTTGTGCGTTAATAGTCGATCTTCCGTGCACTACCTGAGTCCCCTATTCTGAGTAGATTCCTTAAATTTTAAATGGTCTGACTCAAAAATAGGGACAATTATCGGTTTCTCAACAAGCATATTGCGATTCGTAACATTGGTGGCAGCGGTGGGATCAGCCAACTTTTCTTAAGATCATGTGTTCCGTCGCATAGGTACGGAACACGTGGGGTCTTCGTTGACCGGGTTTATGACATGCTCGCACCAGAAGGTTATTTTTGAGAACAAAGACGCTTCGTAGCTGCGCGAAAAAATGAGTAACTTCTTAGAAACAATGGCTTTAGAATTTCGACTTTTCTGCGTCCTCAATAGCCGAAGACGTGACATAAACCAGATGTTCCTGAAGGGTCAATCCACACGTGCGTATAACGGCACTTTCGGCCGAGGGTTGACCTGGCGGGAATTTCCGACGCGTCGCCGAAGGACAGTGAAGATTCCACGTACCCGTAGATATCGCCCCACTCCTTTTAAGGAAAAGCGCGCTAAGGGCGCAATGGAAGGGTGGGTGACACTCAAGGGGCACGTTAATTGGTAATTTGTACTTTAGTGAAAAACCAATCAGCGTGCCTTCTTGCACTTGGCAGGGGAGTCCCTGCGGACTCCACGAAAAACGGGGAGATCGACACGAGCATTCAAAAAGATTCTCTCGAGCATTCAAACTGATAGATCCGAGCTTTCGAGCAGAAACACATATCTCCAGCGATCGAGGAGAAATTTTTTAGCAAACATTAGAATCAACGTATCGAGATTACTTTCATTTACGCTCGACCAAACGTTCTACTACGTTCGAGTAGAACAGATGTATAATCAATTACCTAGGATTAATTTGGCGGGTAATAGTATTCGCGAGTGCACGTCGAGTGATTCATTCAGTACGCGACGTGCAACGAAGATATAACGACAGTGATCCAACGAACCTGGATCAGTCGAAACATCATGGATGACTTCATCTCTGATGCAGGCTGAAGGGAGTACAGGAACCTTAAAATTATTCAATTGCTCCTGTATCTGAATTAAGGAATCATAGACCTCGATTGTTATTTCCTTGGTTTCATTCATTGTTGTCACAAAAGCATCAGATTTGTTCTGCTGGTTGATGACCAGAGATTGAATGTCTTTGCAGGTAGTACGACAGAGATTCTTGAATTCTGTTATTTCAAAATCTCTTTGGAGATGTTTGTCCATTACTACTCCCTCAAATCGATATTTCCACAGAAGAGAGTTTGGGACTAGGTCCGAGTTCCAAAACACACTTAAATAAGTGAGCTGGGTGAATGGTGTGGGAGTTCAGGTTATAATATGTAAGCAGGTCATTGAACATACTGTGGTGGATCAGCTGGCCAATAACAGCATGGACTATGACGTCCTGCCCTTCTCGAGATTTTTTTGTCACTCCAATAAAAGTCTGCCTCAAAAGCTGGAAATCCTGAGACATTGACTTTAATGACCGTGAAGGGAGCTCTGGTCGATGCATACGGGATTCCATATTAACCTCAACGTCTGACTTCAAGGATTCAAATCCCTGATCTACAGGGACTAGATTTTCTTTCAACTCAACTCCTAACGAGATCTTTTCTCCAAAGTTTTCTATTTTATGGGCTTGAAAGATTAAACAATTATGATATTGTCTCCTAATTTCGTCTTTGTGAACAGGTGGAAAACGATACTGTCTTCTGTTTAGCGGTCGGTCATCGGTGGTCAGTTGCGGTTGTGGACCCCAGGAGTTCGCATGTGGAAACAATCGGAGTATTCCCACACTAGATTCTCCACGTGACCCCGTTCTTCCGAATTTAAATGCTCTAATCTTAGGAGGTTCTCTACTTCCGGAAATCGTTTAGTATTTTCGCTTGCGTTTATCGTGAAACGAGGATTTCGATTTTTGCAGTCATGTGCGTTGCGATTTCGTTAGCCGGGGTTTGAAAGGATCCTCTGGAGTTCGGTCATATGTGACGGATTTAGAGTTTGAATGATTAGGAGAATTTTCTTGAGATTTCGGAAATTTGCACATATGATTTTGCGACTCGGAATTTTTGTTTCTTCGTATAGAGGAAACCTCGAGGATTTTAATTTTTGGAATGATAATTTCGAAATCGCGATGATTTGTGTTTACGATTTCGAGGTGTGCCTTGCTATCGTTTACCGTGATTAGCGCGTCCCCGAAATAGACTCCTTCGATCCCCTCTAACCTCTCCGGGTTTGTTACTATCACGTATGCTTGTGTTCGGGACCTCGCGGGGATTATTAGGCGTTCCTCGGATTCGAAGGGAATGACCTGAGTACCGTACTCGAGACGTTTGTTCCCGAAATTTATGCAGGCTTTTCGTTGTACGAGGAAGTCGGAGCCGATGATTCCTTCCTGCGAAATGGGGAAGCCATTGTCGACTACGTGGAAAGTCGCGAATTGGCCTAAAACGTTTACTTCTACCTGCCCTATTGTTAGTACCTGCTGTGTAGTAATTCCCCTTAGTAGGAGAACTTCGTTTTGATTGATTTTTGTGGATGGGTTAACTGAACGAATTTTGATAAGGTTTGGACCAGAACCACTGTCAATCATGAAGTTGGAAGGCGAAATTAGGTCGGAACTACTGATTCGCACAACAGGCACGTAACCGGTTCGGGTAAGATTTATTCGCGCGTTTCGGATTCTGCGATTTCGGCACTGCTCGTGTAAGCCAAGCGCGTTGTTAGGTGACTACGAGGCGCGCTCGTCCTCGTGGTGGCTTGCGAGTTTCCCGGCTGGCCCTGGTAATAACTCAAAGCTTGGGTTTGATTATTACTTGACCTACTATTATTGTACGCTCGTTTTCTACATTCGTTAATAACATGTCCGCGCCTCTTGCAGTATCTGCAAAATATCGCGTCTCTACAGTCGTTGACATGGTTTTCAGGCATCCTAAAATAATTGCGCGAAGCCGGATTGTAGCCTGTGTTATTATTTCTGCGGCCACGAGGGTTAGTTCGGCGTTGCGCGTCTAATACGACCTGGACGATTTTTTCGTAGTCAGGCCCGCCGCGGGACTCCGATCCTAAATTATCGGCTTTATTTATGGACGCGGAAAGGGTTTCGCGCGTTGGGTAGTCCACGAATCTTCGCAATGACGGTGTTTTCCTTTTCGACCAGGATCGCGTTAGAAATAATTTCGTTGATGTTTTCGAATCCTATCGACGGCATTGGTATGGCGATTTCTGGGTTTAGGCCGCGCAGAAAGCACTGTTGGAGGTTCTTGTCTGTGCTCGCGACAAATACCTGCGAAGTCGACCCGTACTCCTGTTTACACGGATTTTTGGTAGACGTTAGATAATTTCCCTAACGCTTCGTATACGGTTTCGCGTGGCGCGTATATAGTGCGGAGCTGTTCGATTAGCTCGTTCACCTTGTTAAACCGCATCCCGAGAATCAATCGGAGTGCATCTCCCTGTAATTTATTTCGGATAGATCTTACCAAGCTTTGTTCGTAGCCTGGAGGGGCCATGTCGCATCCTTCCGCAAAACAGAGGAACGTCATGTTTTTCCCGTCGAATTTCGGGATCGCCTCCAAAGCAGCCTTGTACAGCGTTGTGTAATACACGCTGTTTCCGTGGTCATCCCTCGAGGGTGTCTCGCATTGTGGCTACTGCTGAAAAGGCTGATGCTGCCGTTGCCTTTGTAGAGCCGCCAGTTTCTCTTGTTGTTCTGCCATTTGCTCTTGCTGAATTTCAAGTTGCGACAATTGGTCCTCTAAATACCGCCGCATTTCTTCGATTTCCCGTCGTTGCTCTTCTAACAATGGTTGCTGATTTTGTTGGTCTTCGGAGATGCATTTTTTCACGAAGGTTTAACAAACTGCGCGAACTTGTCATCTCACCGTTTTCAACACTACTTTTTCGTATCCCACCGCTGTCACCAATGTTACGAATCGCAATATACTTGTTGCGAACCCGATAATTGTCCCTCTTTTTGAGTCAGACCATTTAAGGAATCTACTCGGGATAGTGGACTCAGATAGTGCACGGAAGATCGACTATTAACGCACAACAATTTGCTATTAAAACTATGTATTTGGAAATGAACGTGAACAGAGCGCGAAATGTCTAAGTTTACTGGTCGGAAAATTGTGTGTCGTGTCGTGTTGTGTTCGCTATTTTATAAACTACGTGTGTGTTGTGATTGGCGGTGAGAAGCTGTCGTAGGTGGTGGAAGTGTGTGGTGATTGGTTTTCTCGATGTATTTGGGGTGTGTCTGGTGGTGGTGTGAAAGTGGGGAATTTGTTCCTACTTTTGTTATATTGCTTGTCTGAAATTGGTGATGTCGAAGGTCTGTTTTATTGTCTTAGGGCATGTGGTGTCCAGGTGTGAGAGTCGTCGAATTTTTGGTGTAATAATGTAATTTGCCCATGCCTGCTAAGACCTCGCTTTTCAGAAGGTGCCGTCGATTGAAAATACCGATGTTATTGTTCGGCTCGTCGGTACGGCCGAACAACCTAAGCGACGTCTGTTACGCATGTGACAACATATAATTCTGTTTTAAAGGCCATTTATCTAATGTTAGCGGAACATTAATTTCAGTCATAAACAGTTAACTTCATTACTAATACAAGTACTAATTATTTTCACTTATTATTTGTGTGTATCACTTTTTTCACAAATAAAGCACATAGAACAATAGTTTTGTCATCAATGTGAATATGTTTCACTAAATGATATTTACAGCTTTTAAAATCAGAGATAGAACAACAACTAGCATTTTTTATGCAGCGAAATTTCAAAAGTTTGTATTCTAACCAAAAATAATGAATATACATTTTTTACAGCTGTA
Organism: Habropoda laboriosa; assembly: GCF_001263275.1. Classification (NCBI taxonomy): domain Eukaryota; kingdom Metazoa; phylum Arthropoda; class Insecta; order Hymenoptera; family Apidae; genus Habropoda; species Habropoda laboriosa. The sequence goes on from NW_017101042.1 coordinate 291,258, forward strand.
ACAACTCAAGTTTAAAAGATAAGACTACCTTTTAAAGTTCCATTCATATAATAATATATGGAGAATAAAACAAAGTGTCTAAAATGAATTTTGTACGGTTTTCAATAAAAAATAATACACTGTGCACAGTAATAAGAAAAAAGTTTTCAAATGAAGCAAACATTTTTTATTCCATTATTTTCAATTTTATTTTTATAATGATTAATTAAGCTGTTTTATTCCATTTAAACAGTTGGTTGCGCGCATCTGGATCTAGAATCAGTATTATGTAACATCACGCAAACGACAATTCCTAATTTTTAATATCTATAAAGAAATTTCTCAAAAAATATTTGACGCCAATTTTTTAGTGACATTCAGATTTAAAGCATGAAAATTGTTTACATCTCGAAAATTGTTAGACGTCGTAAATAGATTTAACCCTTTGCGATCGGTGCCGCCATAGTGGCGGGATTT
>NW_017101042.1:291913-329413 GCF_001263275.1 Habropoda laboriosa
TTTTTTTCTCAAGGTCATTTTTTTCGAGATTTCAAGGTCATCGTGTTTTCTTTAAATGGGACTGCATATTTTCACTACAACAGTCTTATAGCTTATAAATAAACGAATCCATCGGGGTGCAATATGTTGACCTTCACTTTACCTTTAGCGAGGAAATTATGAAATGTTTGTCAGTAACTTCAGTACGCGTTCGGGGACGGTAAATGAAGGAATTTCAATTTCATTGAAACAGTCTTAAGTTAAATCTTTATTTTAGAAGGTTTTCAAAATGTGCACCATGAACTTGGATACATTTTTGGAGGCGGTAAATAAATTCTTGCTGTACATTTTTAAGTTGTTCTACAGTAATTGATCTACATTCATGTAGTACCCTTTGTCGCATGTTTTCTGCTGTTGTGGGAACATCATTGTAAACTTAATTTTTTAGGTGTCCCCACAGAAAGAAATCAAGTGGCGTAAGATCCGGCGATCGAGCAGGCCAGCAAATTCGTGCACCGCGTCCTATCCAATGATCAGGAAAAATTCTGTCTAATACATTGCGTGCGACGCGTTTTACTCCTGTGCATATTGAGTCGAAAATGTTAAAATTACGGTATGTCCTCAAATGTTATTGGTTAACAGGTAATGCGCCCTTATTATTTGCGGTGTTACAAATTAAATAACGTTAGTATTTATTATACTGATAATATTTACTGGATTTACATGCACCATTTTTGAAATGAGCTTTTACATTCTACGACGAATAGTATGTAGTGACACTCCTGTAACTGCAGTACAGAATGATTATCACCCGCGGATGGGACCGCTTATAAGCATGTGATATAAAATTCCGATACATCATTGTGTTTGTGAATAAAGGATAAACACGAATTTCCACCACCCCATATACTATGCGAGGAAGGCCATCTTCACGCCGTGCGTCAGTTTTTCAAAAGTTGTGACTTCAGTTTATTGATTTTGGTTTTGAGTTGATCTTTGAAATAAAAAGAGTTATTTTTGTGAACGGAATACTGAAATTTTTGAAGTCCCTGTTAAGCTGCGGCATAACAGTACGATAAAAATCCATATACCAAAGGTTCTCACATATACACTTGGTAACTGATAACGCATCGATCCAAGTGTAATGATGACAAAATTATTTAAATATCACATTATCCGATAAGGTTAACATATTTAGCATATTTATCTGCATTTATTTGACATATTTTTCGATACGACAGAAAATTCAAAATTTTTCACAATAACGGTCGTGGAAGATTTTTTATATAAACAAACAATTTTCATTGATTTAATAGCATTGTCTTATAAGGCGTAAGAAGCCATTAAATTTTTATTATAAACATTTTTTTATATCTACTATAGTTTTAAAGATATAGGGGAGAGTCGTTTGATCTCGCTTATACTGTTAGTTGACTGCACTATTGATGGATAAACAAATAAATACTATAGCCCTGAGCAACGTATTCCGGCGACGTTCTTTCTTCTGCAGTATTACCAGAATTCTAAGACATTTAATGTTTACGCTGGCAAAAGTTATTTTTCATAGCTGATTACTAACTTTTCAGGAAATTAAATAATTTTGTTACAGTACATACATTATTTTTAGACTATTAGGTATACATAAATGCCCCGGTTTGTGCAATTTGCTTTGTATATTATGCATTAAACCTAAAAGTTTTTCCCCATGCTTGTCGTGCAGTACCGGCCACCCTGTAGTCGTCCAGTACCGACCAAATTTTTTAAAAATTTTTTCCTATAATTCAAGTCATTAGGTTTTTCTTCTTTGCTTTTCTAATGAGCAAGCGTATCTTCTGATTTTATGAAAATTGTTAAAAACATCAGTCCTGCAAATAATATTTCAGAAACAAGGATAACTCAGAGAAAACGACGGACGCAACAGTCTTAAATTCTAACATCAGTATTTTTTATAGAAGATGTTCAGGAAAAAAAGAAACTGGTTAATGAGAAAAAATTGAAAGCAAAAACAAGAAAAGCTGAGAAAATACTAAAGAAAAATGAAAAAATCAAGAGAGGAAGGAAGTTACGAGAAGAGATAAGTAAGAAAAAAGATAGCTCACGCAGAAGGAACCTAGGTATTGACGAACAAGTTACTGAGTGCATCATTTGTAAAGAATCCTTCAACGAAGATTGGGTGCAGTGCATCAAATGCATCGGTTGGACTTACGTGGAGTGTACAGATCAAGAAAATATCGATCACTTTACCTGTGATATTTGTAGACGTGCCTAAATAAAAGTTCTATTGTATTTTTAAATGATTTTTACTAACATTATTTGTTACTTAGACTTTCAAATCTACCAACTAAGTAGCTGGCCGGTACTATACTGTTATGCCGCAGCTTAACAGGAACTTCAAAAATTTAAGTATTCCGTTCACAAAAATAACTCTTTTATTCCAAAGATCAACTCTGAACCGAAATCAATAAACTGAAGTAACAACTTTTAGAAAAACTGACGCGCGGCGTGAAGATGGCCTTCTACCCACAGTGTAAGTGGTGGTGGAAATTCGTGTTTATCCTAACAGTACGACAATTTTTCGTTCGTTGCAAATTACAACTTTTTTATTTCTACGAATTATTTATCTTTATGGGAAAATTTGAGAAAAACCATTTGTCCCCTTTTATCAAGCACCCTTTGTACTACAAATTACTTTTTTGAAATTTCATTTTTACTAACATTAGCCCAAGTTATAGTACAAAAACTTAGAGTGGCCGGTACTGCACGACTCTCCCCTACAAGGAAATACGGTAACACTTATCTTCATCCAAGAGCTGTTTTCACCCCGAAGAACCGAAGAAGGGCCAAAAAAGAAATTGCCCAACACTTCTCTCGAGGTCCCCTACAAATCTACAAAGTTTAAAAAAAATCGGAATTTTCGAGTTGCCGAAGTTCTCTTGTAAGTACAGTAATGTCTCTACAAGTGTCAGCCAGTTTGGATTCTACAAGTGTCAGTATAGATGGTCCTACGCCTAGGTCTGCGTCATTGCTGCGCCTATGTTATCTCGCTCGCTGTCGGTCAAGCGTGTAACGCTACACCACTCGGTTTCTTTTACGAGATTTCACGGTCGACAATTCATAATAGAAAAATATAATTTCTTTAATTTTACTTTTTTTCATCTGAAATTTTTTTCAACATGTTGGTGAAATTTTTCTGATGATAATGAGATCAAACACGATATAATTTGAACAACATTTACTTATCAATACTTATTGAGCAATTAATTTAATTTCATAATATATCGCTTTGGATGAATAGCTATATATAAAAACAAATTGCTAAAAAAATACATTAAATACCTGTACACATTATTCGTCGAATGTAGAGGGAGAGCCACCGTTTGGTTGCCAATTGTATACAGGGAGTCTGTTTTATCTCAATACAGTGAAATATCTTTTAAGGAAGTGATGTTAGAAAAAAAATGTTTTAACAAAAGTTGTTTGGTACGAGCAGGAAAATTATGTGGTATAAATATCTTTTTGTACCTGGTCTGGTGGGGGAGATTTCAAAGTCAGTTTAATTTTTTTAAATAGAATGCTATATTTTTTTATACATAATATGATAGTGTATGTTAAGACGAATCCAACGAGGTGCGAACAAAGTCATTTCCTTTGATAAAACAGACACACGCGACAGTGAGGCACGTATGGTGGTCCGCCTCCCGGTTTTTCGTAATTTTACGACCTCCCATGAAAAGAAATGGTTATGTTCGCACCTTGTTGGACTCGAAGCTGGATTGGAAGCTGCTGACAGACTCTAATTTCGATAACAATCGAAACATTGACTCGAAGGGGAGTTGTTGCGAACTCTTCGTTAAATGACGAGTTTTTGAAACTCAATCATGATCGATCAGAACTTGAAAGTCGTTGCCTGCAAATCTTTGCAGAAAATCTGAAAATGAATCGATATAGTATTTATGTCTACTAATGACTAATCGCGCCACGGTACCGCTGGCTTACGTGCGGAGTCTCGTCTCCCGTCCACGACGCCGTGGCGCACGCGCCGAAACGAATCTTCGGGGTTCGAACGAAACGATCCACGTTTCATACCCCGAATCGTTTTTGCGCACTGTTCCCGGCATATATGCCACTTCGTACAGAAGGCCGCGAGGTCGAACGAGGCGTCCTCATCCTCCGACCCTTCGTACGGGAAAGCAATACGCCGCCAAGGACTTGTATATTTTTAGCCCCAGTGATCTTTGTACCGTTCGCGTATCGTCTGACTGACGATTTTTAGTGGACCGGCGGTCTGCGTCAATCTAATCACGCAAATCAATTTGGAGAAGAGTGGTTGGGTTAAAAATGTCTCGACAAGTTTTACTCTTATCATCTAATTAAACTACAATAGTTAAATTTTTACAATAAATACAAATGGAAATGGTGTGTAGTTGTCGTTATGTGTGACGAACTTGTACTGAATTATAGGTTAGGTTAGGTGGCGCTCGTGTTCTCTCGTGCCGCTCGTGTTCTCTCGTGGCGCGCGTGTTCCCTTGTTACTAACTGAGAAATTGTGGTGGTGGTTGAGCATATATTTGGTATGTCTGAGAAGGTGTGTAGGACGAAGTGAGCTGATGGTTAAAAAATGTAAAGATGAATTATGGTTCGGTACCGGACAATCGTATCCCAATCTCTATCGAACGCCGTCGACCGACGATGTTGATTCGTAACTTTTCGAATGTGGTATCCTCTCGCGCCGACAATCGAACGCTATAAAGAGATTGGGTGCGAAAGCTAACGGGCATATATACGTATGCTGACTTCGTTTCGAAGGCCGCGAGGTCGAACGAGGATACGTCCTCATCATCCAGCCCTTCGTGCGATGAGCAACGTGCCGTCGAGACGCGCGTTTGCCAATGTGATCGTATCGCAATATCTATCGAACGCCGTCGGCCGACGATCGTCATTCGTTACTCTTCGAATGTGGAATCCTCTCGCGCCGACAATTGAACGCCTAACAGACATTGCGTATGAAAGCTAACGGCATACGCGACTTCATACAGAAGGCCGCGAGGTCGAACGAGGATCCGCCTCATCCTCCAGCCCTTCGTGCGATGAGCAACGCGTCGTCGAGACTCGCGTTTCAGCCCCTGTGATATCTATCGTTTCCCAGTCTCTATCCGAGGATGCCGACCGACGGTCGTCATTCGTACTGCTAGAATGTGTTTGATCTGACTCGAGTTGGCGGTCTAACGATAACAGAGATTGGGTACGAAGAAGATTAACGGCATGTGCGACTTCGTTTCGGAGATCGCGAGGTCGAAGGAAGATTCGTCCTCATCCTCCGGCGCCTTTGTTCGGAAAGCAGCAATACGCCGTCAAGACGTTACGCGTTACAGTCTCTGGGATCTCATCGAACGCCGTCAAGTGACGATCGTCGTTCTGTACGAGTACGAGAGGAGATCCGGTTAAGGGCCACGAAAGGAGGAGACGGAGTCGGACATCTGTACCGCATCGAGACGGTTCTCGTCTTCGTTGCCGGATATCGGGACGGAAGACCGCTCCTCGTGGCCACGCCGTGAGTCTTCCCTGCTCTACGCACGAGGAATCCTCTCGCGTCGACAATCGAACGCTTAACAGAGATCGGAGAATGAATGAATAATAATATTATATGATATGTGTACACATATATGTTATATGATATGTGGACACATATGTGTATATGCGTTTCTATCAGAAGGCAGTGTTGTCGAACGAGGATTCGTTCTCATCCTCCGGTCCTTCCATGGTTTTTTTAATGTTCTTTACGCCCGAGGAGCGTCGAACTTTTTGGTGTTGTTCGACGTTCTAAATTTTTTTTGTGTCGTACGTCGTACGTGTGCGGGAGGAAAAATGCTCTGCCTGTCGACGTGGCGACTCCCGACATCTCCTTCTCTTGAGCGCTGGTCGGAGGTGTTCGGACCCGGTTTTCTATACCACACTTTTAGTACTGAGTGTTAACACCCCCAGATACACGAAAGTGTAGAACAATAGATATGAACCCTGAATAGTGGATCACTTAGCTTGTGGGTCGATGAAGAACGCAGCTAATTGCGCGTCAACGTGTGAACTGCAGAACACATGAACATCGACATTTCGAACGCACATTGCGGTCCACGGATACAATTCCTGGACCACGCTTAGCTGAGGGTCGTTAACGTAACCCATATACTGCTTGCGTCGCCTTTCTCCCTGTGAGAAAGCGTTACGTATGAGCGATAGTTGGACGTTCGTCGGAGTTTGTCGCGGACATGTACTCTCTCTCTCTTCTCTCTTGGAGAGAGAGAGAAGAGGGTATTTATGTACACGGCCCACGGATACAATTCCTGGACCACGCTTAGCTGAGTGTCGTTAACGTAACCCATATACTGCTTGCGTCGCCTTTCTCCCTGTGAGAAAGCGTTACGTACGAGCGATTGTTGGACGTTCGCCGGAGTTTGTCGCGGACATGTACTCTCTCGAGAGAGGGTATTTATGTACGGACCGCGCTCCCGACGTCGTCTGAAACGAGATGATAATATCTGTGATAATATCTGAAGGAAGGAAGAAGGGACACCGCACGGGAGAATTTTGTGGCGTGTGTCTGCACTGCGCGTGCCGGCGGGTTTTGCCGATTGTCGTTCGGAATGGCCCCAGGGATCGAGAATTCCGGCCCTCTCCATCTCTTCCCGCAGAAGATATCATCCGAGGCGCCGGGGATTATTGTAATGTACACCGTCTCACGACGAGAGAAGGGTCGTCGTTGCAATCCACGGATATCGCACGCAAAGTGGGTGATCTCGGCGGTATATTGAACACCGAATTTTGATTCGTCGAATATGAGATTGCTGAGCGCGTGTCTGACCTCGAGCCCCGCTGTTGCGGTGTGGATATAACTGGCGCAGCAACGTTTCGGTAACCCATCTCCACGACGACGCGCGTGTTATTACTTTCCTTCGCTGCCGGAAAGATAGAACTGCGACGAAGAAAGACGTGCAGAGGCGGAGACAAAACTGAATTTCTCTTTCCTCCTTGACGAGGCTCGAGCGAGAATAAGCGAGAAGCAGATCTCGGACGCGAAGGCGTCAGATACGAGGAGAAGGAAGAAACTCCGGAGAGAGAAAATAATCCAACGCAATGTGTTGGTCGCCCCATGCCTTCTTCGACTCTGTTGCTCGAGGGACCGCGCATCCAAGCCGGTCGTCCAGTCCCCGAAAGCAGCTAGACTGTGGAAGACGGACGTTAATGGACGGTACTTGGGTGTCACGCGAGAGTTTCTTGATTCGAACATGGACAGGGAAGAGGAGGCACTTTGGCGAGGCGCTTGAGACGCTTTATTTTTTTTTTCACTCTTCAAACATGCGGAGTTTCTTTTTTGCTGCTTTCCGAGAAAACCTTTCCTATTTTCAAACTGTCCGACGGCACGACCGGTCACAGAAACACAAATAGAAAGAAGTGATAGTTACACGTGTAAAAGCGACCTCAGAGTAAGCGAGATTACCCGTTAAATTTAAGCATATTATTAAACAGAGGAAAAGAAACTAACAAGGATTTCCTTAGTAGTGGCGAGCGAACAGGAATTAGCCCAGCACTGAATCCCGCGGTACCGCCGCTGGGAAATGTAGTGTTCAGGAGGATCCGCTTATCCCGTGACGTTGTACCGCGTCCAAGTCCATCTTGAATGGGGCCATTTACCCACAGAGGGTGCCAGGCCCGTAGCGACCGGTACGCGTTTATCGGGAGGATCTCTCCTTAGAGTCGGGTTGCTTGAAAATGCAGCCCTAAGTGGGTGGTAAACTCCATCTAAGGCTAAATACGACCACGAGACCGATAGCGAACAAGTACCGTGAGGGAAAGTTGAAAAGAACTTTGAAGAGAGAGTTCAAGAGTACGTGAAACCGTTCAGGGGTAAACCTGAGAAACCCAAAAGATCGAATGGGGAGATTCATCGTCGACGAGCTGGCTCCCGTAGGTGCGCGATGCTCCCTGGCGAATCCTCGTGGTTCGTTTAGAGGGCACACCATCTACGGCCTGTCTGACCGGTATTCGTAGTCGTGCACTTCTCCCCTAGTAGAACGTCACGACCCGTTGTGCGTCGGTATAAGCCCGGGTGGGAGCTTGTCACGTCGTTTCGGCGCTCGTGAACAGACCGGTAGTGTGGCCGGTTGCACGACGGTACTCGTATGGTATCGGGCCGTAACCAGTACACTTTCGAATGTGTTTGCGTCAGGCCCGTCGCAAGCTCGATCAGTTCTTACCCGGAGGCACGGATACGAGCCGTCCCCGGGCCTGGTCAGCTGCTGGCAGATTGGTGTCCTTCGACTGGCCAATTACCGGTCAGCGACGCTATTGCTTTGGGTACTTTCAGGACCCGTCTTGAAACACGGACCAAGGAGTCTAACATGTGCGCGAGTCATTGGGATAGATAAACCTAAAGGCGAAATGAAAGTGAAAGTCGTCCTTTGCGTCGACCAAGGGAGGATGGGTCGATAATATGGGACCTCGCACTCCCGGGGCGTCTCGTTCTCTCTCTCATCGAGAGAGAAGAGGCGCACCAAGAGCGTACACGTTGGGACCCGAAAGATGGTGAACTATGCCTGGTCAGGACGAAGTCAGGGGAAACCCTAATGGAGGTCCGTAGCGATTCTGACGTGAAAATCGATCGTCGGAACTGGGTATAGGGGCGAAAGATTAATCGAACCATCTAGTAGCTGGTTCCCTCTGAAGTTTCCCTCAGGATAGCTGGCACTCGCACGTCCATATCGAACGCAGACGAGTCTCATCTGGTAAAACGAATGATTAGAGGCCTTGGGACCGAAACGACCTCAACCTATTCTCAAACTTTAAATGGGTGAGAACTCTGGCTTGCTTGAAGCATGAAGCCAAAGACAATTTAAATTATATTGGATTTTGAATGCCAAGTAGGCCAATTTTGGTAAGCAGAACTGGCGCTGTGGGATGAACCAAACGCAGAGTTAAGGCGCTTAAGACGACGCTTATTGGATACCATGAAAGGCGTTGGTTGCTTAAGACCGCAGGACGGTGACTATGGAAGTCGGAATCCGCTAAGGAGTATGTAACAACTCACCTGCCGAAGCAACTAGTCCTGAAAATGGATAGCGCTGAAGCGTCGCGCCTATACTCCGCCGTCCGCGGCAAGAGAGGAGGCACGTGCGTCACTTCGGTGACCGTCCTTCATGAAGCCCTGACGAGTAGGAGGGTCGCGGCTGTGTGCGCAGAAGGGTATGGGCGTGAGCCTGCCTGGAGCCGCCGTCGGTGCAAATCTTGGTGGTAGTAGCAAATACTTCAGCGAGGATCTGGAGGACTGACGTGAAGAATGGTTTCGTGTGAACAGCCATTGCATACGAGTCAGTCGACCCTAAGCCCTATGAGAAATCATATGCCGATGAGGTGTCCTTAAACACATGTGCTAACGCAATAATTCGAACGCTAGGTACACACCCATCGGGCGAAAGGGAATCCGGTTCCTATTCCGGAACCCGGTAGCGGAACCAAAATCCATTCGGGCCCTCATTGAGTGTTCGTCGGTGTAACCCCAAATGACCTGGAGACGCCGTCGGGAGAACCGGGGAGAGTTTTCTTTTCTGTATATGCGTTCGAGTTCCCTGGAAGCTTCTAGCAAGGAGATAGGGTTTGGAACGCAAAGAGCACCGCAGTTGCGGCGGTGTCCGGATATTCCCCTCGGATCTTGCAAATCCAGGAGAGGGCCACGTGGAGGTGTCGCACCGGTTCATACCCATATCCGCAGCAGGTCTCCAAGGTTAAGAGCCTCTAGTCGATAGATTAATGTAGGTAAGGGAAGTCGGCAAATTGGATCCGTAACTTCGGGATAAGGATTGGCTCTGAGGAGCGGGGCGTGTCGGGCTTGGTCGGGAAGCGGGTCTGGCTGACGTGCCGGGCCTGGGCGAGGTGAACCTGTGGTGTCTCCGCATGGGATCCGAGCTCGGTCCCGTGCCTTGGCCTCCCGCGGATCTTCCTTGCTGCGAGGCTTCCGTTGGCGGCCTGCCGTCGGCGGTCGTCCTCTTCGGCCGCCATTCAACGCTCAGCTCAGAACTGGCACGGACTAGGGGAATCCGACTGTCTAATTAAAACAAAGCATTGCAATGGTCCCCATGGGTGTTGACGCAATGTGATTTCTGCCCAGTGCTCTGAATGTCAACGTGAAGAAATTCAAAAAAGCGCGGATAAATGGCGGGAGTAACTATGACTCTCTCTTAACCTCAGGGACCACAGGCTCCGTCGCAAGTTCTGTGGTACGGGGCTTAACACTCCCGAGGCACCCGAGCTAACACGGTTGGTGGCGGCGCAGCGGTATCCTGTGAGCAGTAATGAATATGGTACTTAGTGCCATTCGGGGAAAGAAGCCCCAATAGATCATTTAAGAAGTGTAGTGCTCATAGCACGAATCGGTGAGTAGTGGTGGAGAAATGTCCTTATGGACCCGTAGCATACAGCTAGGACGCACCAATAAAAATTAATACAAGCACGCACCAATAGGGTGCGAGCTGGGAATGTGTACCGAGAGGGCACTCTCCATGGTCCGCCTTCGGAAATGAGGCATATATAAGGACGCCCGAAAAAAGAGAAAGGGGAGCAGAGCAGTACAGAGCCGAGAGAGAGAGCGTTCAGTATTCGACTCAATTATGCATCAAGCCAGCGAACTCTGTAACAAAAATAAACCTTGTTCACACAAGATTATACGCATACGATTCGTGTGTAGTTTGCTAACCAAGAACCCACACACCCATGGCCGGAAAGCAATACGCCGCCGGTGCTTAGTTTTGAGCGAAGCAATATGCTGCTGGTGCTTGGCCTCGATCGGGCAACATGCCGCTGGCTGTTGTAAGTAGCGATACGCCGTTACTGGCTATTGCGAAAGCAGCATGCCGGTGGTAGTTGTCGCGGGAGGGGCTTCACTGGTGGCTGTTGTCGTGCGAGGGGCGGTGCCGGCGGTAGAGGCTTCCGGTCATATATTAATGATCATGAAGAGGAGAAATAAGAATTGTGCGCTCACGGGGCCGTTATGCCTGTCACCGACAGTGTTTGGATGGTTTATTGTTGACGACACGGCACGTCTGGGTACATGAGATAACCTGTGGGGCACTGCAGGACCCACATCAGGGTTATCATTACTCGGAGGGGGACCGAGTGCATTCTCTTTGGCTGAAAATATTTTTACGCCCATCTCCGTGATGGAAATTATTGCTAAAATGCGAAAAATTAAAGCTGATACGGCGCCAGGCGTCGACGGCATTAAAAAGACCCATCTGCGAAAGAAAGGAGCTCTCCACCTATTGTCCAAATTTTTTAATTTACTCATGATACACCGATCCTACCCAAACCAGTGGAAAATAAATCGCACCACGCTCATCCCAAAGCCGGGCAAGAGCGCTAAAGATATTAGCAATTGGCGACCCATTACAATAGGGCCCCTAATGGGTAGGATCTACTCGGCGATGTTCGACAGCAAGCTTCGGAGAGTTATACAATTTAACAAAAGATAGAAAGGCTTCACCCGCGAAGACGGGTGTAAGCTTAATATAGCAATATTGGATCAAGTGATTAAGACGATGAAGGAAAGGAAAGGCGGTGTGGTCACTGTCGTCGACGTCTCGAAGGCGTTCGACACAGTCCCCCATAAAGCAATAGGAGATGGGCTAATGAACAAGGGTGTCCCGGCATCCGTCGCCAAATACATTCAAAGCGCCTATGACGGATGCCAAACCAGGATTAGAACCAAAGATGCGGACATCCCGATTCATTTGAAAAGAGGCGTTAAGCAGGGAGGCCCTCTATCTCCCTTGCTATTTAATACAATAATCAATCCACTGATCAATCGTATTGACGAGACGACGGAGGGCGTCGTGGCGGGAGACGAGAAAGTATCCATTCTCGCTTTCGCGGACGATCTGGTGCTAATTTCTAAAGACAACAATGAGGCAAAAACACAACTAAAGAGACTTGTAAAGTTTCTTACGTCGCTCGGTATGATGATACAGAGCAATAAATGTAGCACATTTCAGATCGTCCGCAAAAATAAGACTTGGACACTACAAGACCCCGGGCTAAGAATCAATAGAGACAAGATACCATTTACTGAGCCCGGGGAAACCATAAAATACTTAGGAATTAAAATAGATCCCTGGCGGGGTTTGCAAAGAGATCATCCTGGCTACAGCGAACGTACAAAAGATGGGGCTTAAGCCTCACCAAACGGTAAATTTAATTCGGACCTACCTCCTGCCCAGATATACATATACACAGGTCGGTGGCTAATCCACCTCCTGTGGGCACCCTGAACTTCCTGGATCATGAAATTAAACAAATAATTAAAAAGATTCTCCATCTCCATCCGACAACGACGGATGGAATAATTTATACCGGAAAAGCAAATGGTGGTCTAGGAGTTCAGAGGTTAACCGACATAGTAAGAATAGCGAAGCTTAAGAACCGCGTGCGAATGCTTCATTGCGAGGGCGCCGCTGTACAAAATGCGTATAAAGGGCAGGAGGGTATAATAATGAACTATGCAAGATCTATGGGGCTGAGCTGGCCAGCCAACGAGGATGACATTGATAGAGCACGAGCAAGGCTCCGCCGGGGCTATGCCGAGAAATGGAGCCGTCTTGTCTCCCAAGGCCAGGGAATTTATGAATTTTTTAATGATAAAATAGGAAATTCCTGGCTTTATAGACCGTCTTTACTTAAGCCGTCTAGGTATCTAGACGCGCTTAAGCTAAGAACGAACACGTACGGCACAAGGGTTGCAATGAAACGAGCAAAAAGAGATATAGACCCTGTATGCCGAAGATGCAAATATTAGCTCGAAACCCTAAGTCACATCTTGGGTAATTTCCTTTACACGAAGGCAGCCCGTATCAAAAGGCACAATGAAATAGTCACTGTGACCCAAGAGAAAGTGGCTAAAGAGTGGGCAGTGTTCAGGGAGCCTGAAGTAAATGTAATTGGTGAAATGAAGAAGCCCGATCTGGTTATTAAAATTCAGGAAAGGCTCATTATAGTGGACGTAATAGTCCGCTATGAAGATAAGAACAATCTTAAAAAGGCTCAGAAGGAAAGGAAAGAAAAGTTCAGAGAAACTGCCGAATACATTAAACTAAAGTTAAACAGTGTAAGCTCAGAAAGCCTACCAATTGTGGTAGGCTGCCGGGGAGCAATGCCATACGCAACTCTCCGTAACTTAAAAGCCTAGGGTTGAAGACGGACGATGCGATTACTATCGCACTAATAGCTCTCCGTTTGTCGATTGAAGTTGCCAATGCGTTCATTGACTACGCGACATAAGATGTGATCGTTTTAAGTTATTTATTTATTGAAATTTTATACTGTAACTATGACTTGTTTTAACGCATGACATGCATGCTAAAATTTTAATTCATTGACTTTGGACGATTGCCTTTGGGCATGAAAGACGACTCTTTGCGGAGATTTTACTCATGGCTTAACTATGGGTTAAGGCATGGATTTAAACCATGAAACGAAGCCGCAAGGCAAATGAGAAATTTTATTCTTGACGAAGCAGCTGCCAGCTGACAAAACTATTTTAAAACTATTTTATATTACCGAGCGGTGCGAGTCCTGGCGCACCTATTGTGCGCTTAGGGCTCGTGGCTGACTCTATGCATGAAGAGTCCGGGGCGACGCCTCCGCGCGGCACTCCCTGGGCGCACGCTTCAGCGTGTGGCTAAGCTCGCCTCCCGAAAGGGTCCCCGTTCCTAATTTTTCCAAGACCGCGGGCAGATCTCGTGGCAGTAAACGACAGAAAGCGGGCCCGGATATGGAATCTCTCTCGTTGTTATATAGTTTTAAGTGTTATTACCCAACGAGCGGGTTTTAAGCTCGGAAGTATACCGTTCTCTCCTTCTGAGAGGCGGTACAGGTTCTAGCCAAATGCCTCGTCATCTAATTAGTGACGCGCATGAATGGATTAACGAGATTCTCACTGTCCCTATCTACAACCAGCGGCCGTAGCCGTGCATGTCTACCGGTTCCCGTTCGATCACCTTTTTTTTCGAGATCGTCGCGCCGTGCGATAGCGGTACACGAGTGCAGAGAAAATCTTGATTTTCGCATATAGCGACGTTTAAGTTATTTTGACTGCTGTCTGGCTATTGAACCTCTTGCTGCTCAACTGCTGGACAGCAATCTATTATAATTTCATTTATTATAAGATCAGTTCCAGTGGAAACTCAAAAATAAAGGAACATAACCTGGAAAGGCAAAAAATATCCTCTCACGAGGTACAATAATCAGATGTGTTCAATACAGTAGTATTTAAATACAAAAAAAGGAAATTAGAAGAAGATAGAGAAATGCAAAGAATACAAAGAAAAACACTCAAAGAAGACAATATCATCTGTAGTAATAGGTACCAATTACTACAAGCAGAGGATAATCTAGATGAAGCAGAAATGAACAATGAAGACGAAGACGCAGCAGAGGAAACAACCACAAGCAACCGGAAAAATAAGAGACCACCACCACTAGTTCTTCATGGAAAAGTAGAAACTCACGTGTCATTCATGAAAGCACATAAAGACCTGTTAAAGGAAAACTACTACGTCAAATATCATAAAGATTTCACAGAAGTCTTTACCTCAACTCGACAACAATACCTTTCACTCAAAGATATTTGGCAACCAAAAAATATAAGCTTCCATACGTACACTGACAAGACAGAAAAAAGGAAAACATTCGTAATCAAAGGACTTCACGAGCAAACAGATTGCAATGACATAAAAACTGAATTAAAGGAATTAGGTTTTAATGTTGTTAACGTAAATAGCATGAAAAACACCACATCACCAAAATATATGGTAACCTTGACAGGCAATATACAAATAAATAAATTGAAGCAAACAGCAAGACGCATAACTAGAACAAAAATTATGTGGGAAAACTATATAAATAAGAGACGCTTAACACAATGCTACAGATGTCAAGCATGGGGACACGCCACTGCAAATTGTTATGCCAAACCTGCATGCTTGAAATGTGCAGAGCAACATCTAACCAAAGATTGTAAGAAGACCAAGGAAACTCCAGCCAAATGCATAAACTGTGGTAGCGATCACCCAGCTAATGCAACTATATGTAAAGAGTACCTGAAAAGACTAAGAGCAATAGAAACAAAAAGTAATTATACAAGAAGCAACGTCAATCAAGACAAAATATCTAGGAGCCTACCAGTACCTGATACTAATAGTCAAGAACACTACCCTACCCTAAGACAAACATATCCACAAACAACGCAGAGCAACACGCAGACCAAAAACAACAATGGAACAGTACCACACACAACACACACAGCATATAATAGGAGATATATGGATGGAAACACATATCTTGCTAGAGCTTCTAACAGCATCATTCAGGAAAGGCATCAATCTACAACAAATGATAGTGAGAAAAACCCAACTAAACAAACACAAGTGCAAGACTTCATGTCTCTTACAAGGGAAATACAGGAACTCGGTAAAGTTTTTAATATCAAGAAAATGCTAGCTGCAATAAGAAATTTCAGGAACAATATAGTAAACTGTAGAACTCCCGGACAACAATTTCAATTATTATTAGAATTCTGTGATGTTCTTGATAATGAATAGTTTAAAAATTTGTAGTTGGAACTCAAATGGACTTAGACATAGAATAGGTGAAGTAATAGAGTTTTTACATAGGAATAAGATAGACATATTGTTAATAAACAAAACGAGACTAAATGATCAAATAAATATAAAAGTTAAAGATTATAAGTGCCTAAGAAGAGATAAAACAAGTACCGCTGGAGGTATAGCTATCCTAATTAAAAACAATATACCTCATAAAGAAATTTTATTAGATAGAACTGTTCGAATAGAATGCTTAGGTATTAGGTTAGCAAGCAATGTACATATAGTAGCTGTATATAGTAGTCCTAGGATAATATACAATTTCAAAGAGCTAGACACATTATTAAATATAGGCGATAAGGTTATGTTGGTTGGAGACCTGAATGCTCGGCATGGGACTTGGAACTGTCATGTAAGCAACCTGAGAGGTGTAATCTTGTACAATTATTCACTCAACAATAACTGTAGTATCATGTTTCCAGACGAACCTATTCACTACCCAGAAAATGGAACAACACCAACTACAATAGACTTAGCTTTAAACAAAAATGTAGCAAACGTATCTCAAATACACACACTAAACGAATTGTCATCAGATCATAATCCAATAACATTTACCATGGGTGCACAGATCAAAACTACAAATAATAAATTAGCATTTGACTATGACAGAGCAGATTGGATTAAATTCAGGCAAATAATTAACAAAAACATCAAACTAACACCAAACATCACAACAACAGAGGAAATAGAACAAGAGGTGCAACGATACACAAACATAATAAAAAATACTATAAAACAAACAATTCCCATAAAAACAATACAACAAATAAGAGATGCCCTCCCAAAACACATAGTGGACCTAATAAAAGAGAAAAATAAGCTACGGAAACTATGGCAACAAACAAGATACCCCCTGTACAAAAGACTATTAAAAAACAAAATGAACAACATCAAAATGTTAATAACAAAGCATAGGAATGAAACATGGACCAAACATTTAGAAAGACTGAATACAAATGATAACTCCTTGTGGAAAATGACAAAAATTTTCAAAAATCAACCTCAAATAATCCCTACACTTGTAAAAAATGATACTGAAGCTATCACCGACAAGGAGAAAGCTGACATGCTTGCATCCCAGTTCGAACGGGTACATAACATAGATTTAACAAACAACACCATTGAACAAACTGAAATTATCTCTCAAGTACAACAATACATTCAAAATTCACAAAATGATAGCTGGTACAAATTTACCACAACTACTGCTGAACTGAGAGATATTATAACAAAACTGCCATCAAGGAAAGCCCCTGGGACAGACAATATCCAAAACATAATATTTAAAAATATAGGCCGCAAATCAATAGTGCAACTTATGTATATCATCAATGCATCTGTTAAACTGTCATATTATCCAAGACAATGGAAGACAGGGAAAATAATCCCAATACTGAAACCAGGTAAAAACAAAACTGAGCCGAGCAGCTATAGACCCATCAGCTTACTACCAACCATGAGTAAAATAGCAGAAAGAGTAATTCTAAAACGAATAAGCAAATTTGAACAGAAAGAAGACATAATAAACAAATACCAATCTGGATTCAGGAAAAACCATAGCACAGTCCAACAAATAGTACGTATCGTAAATGACATAAGTGTAAACTTCAATAAAAATAATGTAACAGTGATGCTATTACTCGACATAGAAAAAGCATTTGACCGAGTCTGGATAGATGGACTTATATATAAGATGATCGAAAACGCATACCCAACCCCATTGATCAAACTAATACACTCGTACCTAATTAATAGACACCTACATGTTGATATAAACAAAACCATCTCATCAAAAATAAAAATAAAAGCAGGGGTACCACAAGGCTCAGTCCTAGGGCCTAACTTATTCAACATCTACATAAATGATATTCCAGACTTTCCCAAAATAAAAATAGCTCTGTTTGCAGATGATACAGCCATATATGTACACTCATTTAATGCAATAGTCGCTGCTAAACAAACACAAATACATCTAAACCTTCTAGAAAATTACTATAATCATTGGAAAATAACATTAAATGCCAATAAAACAGAGGCAATAGTATTTACCAAAAAACATAAAAGAAATAGTATAATATACCAGCCTATAAAAGTTCAGAAGCATCCAATACAATCAATAAGCGTAGTTAAATACCTAGGAGTCCACCTAGATTCTAAATTAACATTCAATCATCATATAAAACAAGCCATACGCAAAGTATACTCAGTACAAAAGAAACTCTACCCATTCACACGTCTGGTGTAGTGCGGCTCCAACCAACATAAAGATACTACAGGTATATCAAAACAAATGCCTTCGACTAATACTATCGGAGGGTAGATATGCTCGAATTCAAGATCTCCACGATAAGACTGAAATCCCGACGATATTAGATTATATTAAAATGTTGTCAGAAAATTTTTATAAAACCAAACTAGGAAGCAACGTACTTACTAAAGACATAACTAAAATTAGGAAACACAATCTCCCCTTAAAATTAAAACACAGACTACCTTACCAAGCACTATCAATATTTAATCAATGACCTTACTGCAAACTAAGCGCAGGTCAAAATCGCGAGAAAGAAAAATCGCACACACAATTCTTAAAAGTAGGCTTTTTTAATATATCTTTTCCTACTACCATAACTATGAATGTAGTGGTAACACAAAGGCGTAGACTGTAATTTAAACTACCTACCGCAAACGTATACAAGCTATTTCTTGTAAACACAAAACAGATCACTAGGTTAAACTTATAATTTAAGTAGGAACTAGGCTAAGTAGTCATAAGTATACAGTGCCTTATATCTGTAGTTATATTTTACTACACGTGTAAATGTACTTATTGTTGACAAACGAATAAAATGTTTTATACAAAAAAGAAAAGGTCCCCGTTCGATCACCGAAGTCAAGATGCACTAGATGGCGTTCCGTAAGAAGATGGCTGGCCGCTCCACATCCATCTCTGGAAAAGCCGTGCTGCTGGTTTTATCGTGCTGAAATTTCACACAGTCGTCAGTTCCATCCTTACTAACGTCTAGAAATTATAAAAAGTCCAACAGCAAAAATCCTTACCGCCAAGTTGGGGTTCAAGCATGGTCGGGCGTCCTCACTCATTCTCCGGCTTGTTCTTCGGTTGGTGGTTTCGATGGAAAGTAGAAACCTGGTCTGATAGGGGTATAAGCTAATAAGCTGAGGCACCCTGAGTCCTTCTAAGGACGACCCACACTAGTTGTCCATATCTACTTTCTAGCGAAACCACTGCCAAGGGAACGGGCTCGGAAAAATTAGCGGGGAAAGTAGACCCTGTTGAGCTTGACTCTAGTCTGGCACTGTAAGGAGACATGAGAGGTGTAGCATAAGTCGGAGTGGTGTTTTTTCGGCATGTCGCCAGTGAAATACCACTACTTTCATTGTTTCTTTACTTACTTGGTTGGGCGGAGCGCGTGCGCCGAGGTTCCGACCCGGTCGTCACGGTGTTCTTGCGCCAAGCGTGTAAGAGTGGTGTGAGGTCTCAGCTACCGATCACCAATAATACTTCCGCGTGATCCGTTTCGAGGACACTGCCAGGTGGGGAGTTTGACTGGGGCGGTACATCTGTCAAAGAATAACGCAGGTGTCCTAAGGCCAGCTCAGCGAGGACAGAAACCTCGCGTAGAGCAAAAGGGCAAAAGCTGGCTTGATCTCGATGTTCAGTACGCATAGAGACTGCGAAAGCACGGCCTATCGATCCTTTTGGCTTGAAGAGTTTTCAGCAAGAGGTATCAGAAAAGTTACCACAGGAATAACTGGCTTGTGGCGGCCAAGCGTTCATAGCGACGTCGCTTTTTGATCCTTCGATGTCGGCTCTTCCCATCATTACGAAGCAGAATTCGCCAAGTGTTGGATTGTTCACCCACCAATAAGGAACGTGAGCTGGATTTAGACCGTCGCGAGATAGGTTAGTTTTACCCTAGTGATGGCTAGTTGCGATAGTAATCCTGCTCAGTACGAGAGGAACCGCAGGTTCGGACATTTGGTTCACGCACTCGGTCGAGCGGCCGGTGGTGCGAAGCTACCATCCGTTGGATTATGCCTGAACGCCTCTAAGGCCGTATCCATTCTAGTCAAATACGGCAACGATAGATCTAGGAGTCTCGTAAGAGTCGAAAGGCTCGAACAATGTGAATCCACTAGGTGGCCGGCCCTTCGTGACCGGTCATCGCACTAGAGCCCCTGTTTGCCGTACGGGCGTCTTTGGATTTCGTCCTCGGGATCTTCCCGATCGGACGGACCACGGCGCTCTAACGGTCGATCATGGGTACTCCAAAGTTCGACGTCGAGACTTAGAATCGTTCGTAAACGACTTAGGTACCTGGCGGGGTGTTGTGCACGGTAGAGCAGTTACCACGCTGCGATCTGTTAAGACTCAGCCCTATGCTTGGGGATTCGTCTTGTCGGTTAGACGAGACCCCACGAAAAAGCATGAGGGTTGAAGCTCTTACATTTTTTTTTTTTTCGCAATTTTTTTTCTTTTTCACAAAGCAATACGCCGCTGGCACTTAGAAAGAAAATAGAAAAAAAATTGCACGTTCTTTTGGCCGGCTGTTAGTGAGAAAGAAGGAAAAGCCAATAATAAGCCAATGACGATGATGATATGTTGCTCGGAGGAAAGGAGGGGCATCCCGGGATGAGCGAAAGCAATACGCCGCTGGGACTTTGTTGATTCTCGGTGTTGCCGCGGGCGAATGGAAGAAAGAGGAGCAACCGGCGCTGAGCGAAAGTAATACGCCGCTGGGACTTGGAAGAAAGAAACCTTTTTTTTACATCTTCTCAAATATAATCCTAACCTAACTCATTATTTAAATCTTTTATTTCCATTTCTTTTTCTCTTCCTTTTTTTCAAATATAAACCTAACCTGACACATCTTTTATCTTTTTTTTTCTTTATTTTTTTCCAAATATAAACCTAACCTAACCTAACCTGAACTTTTATCTTTTCTTTTCACACATAAACCTAACCTAATCTCAGCTTTTAAAAAAAATAACCCTAACCTGAGCTTCTTTTTCAAATATAAACCAGACCTAACCAGACTCGCATAGCGAGATTCCCTCAGGGAGAGTGGCAGAAAACTCTACTTTCGCTAATATATCTATAGATACATATACATGCACATGCATATATAAATAAATATAACGTACATATATACAGGGTGTCACGTAACTCCTCGAACATCCGGAAATGGGGGATAGCTGGGGTGACTCTGAACAACTTTTTCCTTTCCCAAAATCCAGTTTGAAGCTTCGTTTTCGAGTTATTAACGAAAAACACTGGCCAATTACAGCGAATAATACTAACGAATAAAAGTACCGAACACAGTTATGAAACGACTTACTTGTTATTCATGAAAAAGAAAAAAAATACGTTTTGGAAATCGATGTCAATTATAAAATTTCATCGAAATCTGTTGATGGAGAAACAAGCAACAGGCATCGAAAGATGTAAGAATCTGCAGATTTATTACAGTTTTACGCCGAAAGTCGTGATAGTGCGATTTTCATCATCTTTAACCGTTTGTAGCTCATAGAAACATTAACCAATTTCGATGAAATTATCAGCACGTGTATCATTGACATAGATCTACAAAACGTATTTTTTAGATTTTCATTTCGAGCTCAGATAAAAAAGTTGTAAAACTGACCTTCGCTATTTTCTTCGCGATACAGACTAATTGCAGTTTTTTTACAAATTTATACAAACGTCGGAATGACGGCCAAAAACCATTTCTCTAAGCCTTATAAAAACAGCAGTGCAAAGTGAAAGTTTTTTGACAGCTATCGAGAACCGAGAAGTCACGCGTACGCATTTGTTCGCTCGCGCGGGTGCATCTCTGTTCGGCCGTCCCTGAGCGCGGGCTCTACGCGCGCTGTAATTGGCCAGTGTTTTTCGTTAATAATTCAAAAACGAAGCTTCAAACTGGATTTTGGAAAAGGAAAAGGTTGTTCAGAGTCACCTCAGCTACCCCCCATTTCCGGGTGTTCGAGGAGTTACGGGACACCCTGTATAATCAATAATTTAGAAGATAATCAAATAGAATCGATTTTCAGCATTTCATTAATTATTTTAACGTTTAAGGGTCCGGGAGCACGTTTTCCCGTCATCCGATCGAACTTAACTTTTGCACAGATTATCTTTTTATTAATTGGAACTACTCTGGGAGGTGCCGCGAAAAAAATTTTCATCAAGAGTAAATAAGAGTCATGTTACCTACTATCCTGCTCTGAGAAGACGACGAGCAGGACGACACAGAGGCAAGGGAAGTAAGCCGCCTTCCCTACCTTTGAAGCTCATCGTCGCGCGATGGATTAGTAGATGTGACCGTTTCGGCCAATAGTAAAACTGCGTGTGATCTGATTTCACGAGTGTATCCGTTACAAACAATGAGATCCACATTCCTTCCACTCGTCACCTTCTCAGCGTAGATCAGTACACACGCACGTGCATAAATAGAGGGACGTGGATTTCCGTCTACGCGGACAGTCGGCGTCCTTAACCCCCGCGTTGTTTGAGGGAACACTATACCTAGTCTCTCTAACACTCGCCAGGTTTCCAAACGCCTCAAAAAGTTTCTCGTTCGCTCATTATCCGATTACACAATCGCTTGAAGTTGAGATGGGTGAGGAACGTCGTTACACTGTTTTCACCTCAATTTATTAAAGTATAAGTGTATGGTCGGCGTACAATTGGTCCAGAAAATACAATCGTTTACTTTGTTAATTGTCCCGGTGGTAGCGGTTCGGAGGGTACGTCGCGATGGTCGGGTAAAGGAACAAACTGTCCGGAGGTGTAGGCATTCGTGTACCCCACGCGAATGTGTCTGATCTAACTCGAGTTGGCGGTCTAACGATAACAGAGAGAATGTTGGGTGCGAAAGCTAACGGGCATGTATATAAGTGTGCAACGTCGTTTCGAAGGCCGCGAGGTCGAACGAGGATCCGCCTCATCCTCCAGCCCTTCGTGCGATGATCGTATCGCAATATCTATCGAACGCCGTCGGCCGACGATCGTCATTCGAAACTCTTCGAATGTGGTATCCTCTCGCGCCGACAATCGAACGCATTACAGACATTGCTTACGAGAAAGCTAACGGCATACGCGACTACTACTTCGTACAGAGAAGGCCGCGAGGTCGAACGAGGATTCGTCCTCATCCTCCAGCCCTTCGTACAAGTATAGCAACGCGTTGTCGGGACGCTGTGTGTGGCACATAATGACAAGCGCTTGTAAGAGCAGCACTCCATGTCACAGAGATACGAAGAGGGAAGGCATCTCTCTCTAGACAACGGGAAGAGGTACGAGGGAAAGAAACAACCAATGAAAAATGCTTGCACTCAACGAAAATGCATCCGCACTAACGAAAATGCTCCCACTCTCAAAAATGCTTGCTCCCAAACGTTACGTGCAAAATGGATGAGGGAAAGACAAAACCACTCTTACAAGAGGGAAAGTAAAAACGTACCCCGTGTCGGAGAGACGACGTGTACCCTCTTCTATTGCTGATGATCTGTGATGTGTTTGCTCACATATTGCGTTTCTTAGAGGACGCCGAAACGAATTTTAGGGGTTCGAACGAAACTATTCATGTTTCATACCTCGAATCGTTTTCGCGCTGCTCCTGAAACGCTAGTCCGATTTGGACTACTCTACATACGGGTAACCATGAAATTGAAACGCACTGCGAAAACAACACTACGTCCATTAATCATACGAAAATTAAAGGCATATATGCGAATTCGTCTCGAAGGCCGCGAGGTCGAACGAGGATTTGTCCTCATCCTCCAGTCCTTCGTGCAAGTATAGCAACGCGTCGTCGAGACTCGCGTTTCAGCGCCTGTGATCGTATCCCAATCTCTATCCGAGGATGCCGACCGACGATCTACATTCGTACTGCACGAATGTGTCCAATCTAACTCGAGTTGGCGGTCTAACGATAACAGAGAGAGTATATTGGGTGCGAAAGCTAACGCGCATACTTATACGTATGATAATCGTCGTTTCGAAGGCCGTGAGGTCGAACGAGAGGATACGTCCTCGTCCTCCAGCCCTTCGTGCGACGAGCAACGTGCCGTCGAGACGCGCGTTTGCCAAAATGTGATCGTACAGCAATATCTATCGAACGCCGTCGGCCGACGATCGTCATTCGTAACTCTTCGAATGTGGTATCCTCTCGCGCCGACAATCGAACGCATTACAGACATTGCTTACGAAAGCTAACGGCATACGCGACTACTTCGTACAGAGAAGGCCGCGAGGTCGAACGAGGATTTGTCCTCATCCTCCAGTCCTTCGTGCAAGTATAGCAACGCGTCGTCGAGACTCGCGTTTCAGCGCCTGTGATCGTATCCCAATCTCTATCCGAGGATGCCGACCGACGATCTACATTCGTACTGCACGAATGTGTCCAATCTAACTCGAGTTGGCGGTCTAACGATAACAGAGAGAGTATATTGGGTGCGAAAGCTAAAAGGCATACGTATGACGTATGATGAACATCGTTTCGAAGGCCGTGAGGTCGAACGAGGACGCGTCCTCATCCTCCGGTGCTTCGTACGGGAAAGAAATACGCCTCATTTTTTTTTAAGCCGAAAACACCATCGCATCCCACTCTCTTTCCGAGGATGCCGACCGACGATCTTCATTCGTACTGCACGAATGTGTCCGATCTAACTCGAGTTGGCGGTCCAACGATAACAGAGAGTATCTGGGGTGCGAAAGCTAAAGGGCATATATATATATATACGTATGCTGAACGTCGTTTCGAAGGCCGGGAGGTCGAACGAGAGGGTACGCCCTCGTCCTCCAGCCCTTCGTGCGACGAGCAACGTGCCGT
Source organism: Habropoda laboriosa (assembly GCF_001263275.1). Lineage (NCBI taxonomy): Eukaryota > Metazoa > Arthropoda > Insecta > Hymenoptera > Apidae > Habropoda > Habropoda laboriosa. Next base: position 316,449 of record NW_017101042.1, read on the forward strand.
CGAGACGCGCGTTTGCCAAAATGTGATCGTACAGCAATATCTATCGAACGCCGTCGGCCGACGATCGTCATTCGTAACTCTTCGAATGTGGTATCCTCTCGCGCCGACAATCGAACGCATTACAGACATTGCTTACGAAAGCTAACGGCATACGCGACTACTTCGTACAGAGAAGGCCGCGAGGTCGAACGAGGATTTGTCCTCATCCTCCAGTCCTTCGTGCAAGTATAGCAACGCGTCGTCGAGACTCGCGTTTCAGCGCCTGTGATCGTATCCCAATCTCTATCCGAGGATGCCGACCGACGATCTACATTCGTACTGCACGAATGTGTCCAATCTAACTCGAGTTGGCGGTCTAACGATAACAGAGAGCATGTTGGGTGCGAAAGCTAAACGGCGTACACGTACGTATGATAATCGTCGTTTCGAAGGCCGTGAGGTCGAACGAGGACGCGTCCTCATCCTCCGGTGCTTCGTACGGGAAAGAAATACGCCTCATTTTTTTTTAAGCCGAAAACACCATCGCATCCCACTCTCTTTCCGAGGATGCCGACCGACGATCTTCATTCGTACTGCACGAATGTGTCCGATCTAACTCGAGTTGGCGGTCCAACGATAACAGAGAGTATCTGGGGTGCGAAAGCTAAAGGGCATATATATATATATACGTATGCTGAACGTCGTTTCGAAGGCCGGGAGGTCGAACGAGAGGATACGTCCTCATCCTCCAGCCCCCTTCGTGCGACGAGAAACGTGCCGTCGAGACGCGCGTTTGCCAAAATGTGATCGTACAGCAATATCTATCGAACGCCGTCGGCCGACGATCGTCATTCGTAACTCTTCGAATGTGGTATCCTCTCGCGCCGACAATCGAACGCATTACAGACATTGCTTACGAAAGCTAACGGCATACGCGACTACTTCGTACAGAGAAGGCCGCGAGGTCGAACGAGGATACGTCCTCATCCTCCAGCCCTTCGTACAAGTATAGCAACGCGTCGTCGAGACTCGCGTTTCAGCGCCTGTGATCGTATCCCAATCTCTATCCAAGGATGCCGACCGACGATCGTCATTCGTGTACCCCACGCGAATGTGTCTGATCTAACTCGAGTTGGCGGTCTAACGATAACAGAGAGAATGTTGGGTGCGAAAGCTAACGGGCATGTATATAAGTGTGCAACGTCGTTTCGAAGGCCGCGAGGTCGAACGAGGATCCGCCTCATCCTCCAGCCCTTCGTGCGATGATCGTATCGCAATATCTATCGAACGCCGTCGGCCGACGATCGTCATTCGAAACTCTTCGAATGTGGTATCCTCTCGCGCCGACAATCGAACGCATTACAGACATTGCTTACGAGAAAGCTAACGGCATACGCGACTACTACTTCGTACAGAGAAGGCCGCGAGGTCGAACGAGGATTCGTCCTCATCCTCCAGCCCTTCGTACAAGTATAGCAACGCGTTGTCGGGACGCTGTGTGTGGCACATAATGACAAGCGCTTGTAAGAGCAGCACTCCATGTCACAGAGATACGAAGAGGGAAGGCATCTCTCTCTAGACAACGGGAAGAGGTACGAGGGAAAGAAACAACCAATGAAAAATGCTTGCACTCAACGAAAATGCATCCGCACTAACGAAAATGCTCCCACTCTCAAAAATGCTTGCTCCCAAACGTTACGTGCAAAATGGATGAGGGAAAGACAAAACCACTCTTACAAGAGGGAAAGTAAAAACGTACCCCGTGTCGGAGAGACGACGTGTACCCTCTTCTATTGCTGATGATCTGTGATGTGTTTGCTCACATATTGCGTTTCTTAGAGGACGCCGAAACGAATTTTAGGGGTTCGAACGAAACTATTCATGTTTCATACCTCGAATCGTTTTCGCGCTGCTCCTGAAACGCTAGTCCGATTTGGACTACTCTACATACGGGTAACCATGAAATTGAAACGCACTGCGAAAACAACACTACGTCCATTAATCATACGAAAATTAAAGGCATATATGCGAATTCGTCTCGAAGGCCGCGAGGTCGAACGAGGATTTGTCCTCATCCTCCAGTCCTTCGTGCAAGTATAGCAACGCGTCGTCGAGACTCGCGTTTCAGCGCCTGTGATCGTATCCCAATCTCTATCCGAGGATGCCGACCGACGATCTACATTCGTACTGCACGAATGTGTCCAATCTAACTCGAGTTGGCGGTCTAACGATAACAGAGAGAGTATATTGGGTGCGAAAGCTAACGCGCATACTTATACGTATGATAATCGTCGTTTCGAAGGCCGTGAGGTCGAACGAGAGGATACGTCCTCGTCCTCCAGCCCTTCGTGCGACGAGCAACGTGCCGTCGAGACGCGCGTTTGCCAAAATGTGATCGTACAGCAATATCTATCGAACGCCGTCGGCCGACGATCGTCATTCGTAACTCTTCGAATGTGGTATCCTCTCGCGCCGACAATCGAACGCATTACAGACATTGCTTACGAAAGCTAACGGCATACGCGACTACTTCGTACAGAGAAGGCCGCGAGGTCGAACGAGGATTTGTCCTCATCCTCCAGTCCTTCGTGCAAGTATAGCAACGCGTCGTCGAGACTCGCGTTTCAGCGCCTGTGATCGTATCCCAATCTCTATCCGAGGATGCCGACCGACGATCTACATTCGTACTGCACGAATGTGTCCAATCTAACTCGAGTTGGCGGTCTAACGATAACAGAGAGAGTATATTGGGTGCGAAAGCTAAAAGGCATACGTATGACGTATGATGAACATCGTTTCGAAGGCCGTGAGGTCGAACGAGGACGCGTCCTCATCCTCCGGTGCTTCGTACGGGAAAGAAATACGCCTCATTTTTTTTTAAGCCGAAAACACCATCGCATCCCACTCTCTTTCCGAGGATGCCGACCGACGATCTTCATTCGTACTGCACGAATGTGTCCGATCTAACTCGAGTTGGCGGTCCAACGATAACAGAGAGTATCTGGGGTGCGAAAGCTAAAGGGCATATATATATATATACGTATGCTGAACGTCGTTTCGAAGGCCGGGAGGTCGAACGAGAGGGTACGCCCTCGTCCTCCAGCCCTTCGTGCGACGAGCAACGTGCCGTCGAGACGCGCGTTTGCCAAAATGTGATCGTACAGCAATATCTATCGAACGCCGTCGGCCGACGATCGTCATTCGTAACTCTTCGAATGTGGTATCCTCTCGCGCCGACAATCGAACGCATTACAGACATTGCTTACGAAAGCTAACGGCATACGCGACTACTTCGTACAGAGAAGGCCGCGAGGTCGAACGAGGATTTGTCCTCATCCTCCAGTCCTTCGTGCAAGTATAGCAACGCGTCGTCGAGACTCGCGTTTCAGCGCCTGTGATCGTATCCCAATCTCTATCCGAGGATGCCGACCGACGATCTACATTCGTACTGCACGAATGTGTCCAATCTAACTCGAGTTGGCGGTCTAACGATAACAGAGAGCATGTTGGGTGCGAAAGCTAAACGGCGTACACGTACGTATGATAATCGTCGTTTCGAAGGCCGTGAGGTCGAACGAGGACGCGTCCTCATCCTCCGGTGCTTCGTACGGGAAAGAAATACGCCTCATTTTTTTTTAAGCCGAAAACACCATCGCATCCCACTCTCTTTCCGAGGATGCCGACCGACGATCTTCATTCGTACTGCACGAATGTGTCCGATCTAACTCGAGTTGGCGGTCCAACGATAACAGAGAGTATCTGGGGTGCGAAAGCTAAAGGGCATATATATATATATACGTATGCTGAACGTCGTTTCGAAGGCCGGGAGGTCGAACGAGAGGATACGTCCTCATCCTCCAGCCCCCTTCGTGCGACGAGAAACGTGCCGTCGAGACGCGCGTTTGCCAAAATGTGATCGTACAGCAATATCTATCGAACGCCGTCGGCCGACGATCGTCATTCGTAACTCTTCGAATGTGGTATCCTCTCGCGCCGACAATCGAACGCATTACAGACATTGCTTACGAAAGCTAACGGCATACGCGACTACTTCGTACAGAGAAGGCCGCGAGGTCGAACGAGGATACGTCCTCATCCTCCAGCCCTTCGTACAAGTATAGCAACGCGTCGTCGAGACTCGCGTTTCAGCGCCTGTGATCGTATCCCAATCTCTATCCAAGGATGCCGACCGACGATCGTCATTCGTGTACCCCACGCGAATGTGTCTGATCTAACTCGAGTTGGCGGTCTAACGATAACAGAGAGAATGTTGGGTGCGAAAGCTAACGGGCATGTATATAAGTGTGCAACGTCGTTTCGAAGGCCGCGAGGTCGAACGAGGATCCGCCTCATCCTCCAGCCCTTCGTGCGATGATCGTATCGCAATATCTATCGAACGCCGTCGGCCGACGATCGTCATTCGAAACTCTTCGAATGTGGTATCCTCTCGCGCCGACAATCGAACGCATTACAGACATTGCTTACGAGAAAGCTAACGGCATACGCGACTACTACTTCGTACAGAGAAGGCCGCGAGGTCGAACGAGGATTCGTCCTCATCCTCCAGCCCTTCGTACAAGTATAGCAACGCGTTGTCGGGACGCTGTGTGTGGCACATAATGACAAGCGCTTGTAAGAGCAGCACTCCATGTCACAGAGATACGAAGAGGGAAGGCATCTCTCTCTAGACAACGGGAAGAGGTACGAGGGAAAGAAACAACCAATGAAAAATGCTTGCACTCAACGAAAATGCATCCGCACTAACGAAAATGCTCCCACTCTCAAAAATGCTTGCTCCCAAACGTTACGTGCAAAATGGATGAGGGAAAGACAAAACCACTCTTACAAGAGGGAAAGTAAAAACGTACCCCGTGTCGGAGAGACGACGTGTACCCTCTTCTATTGCTGATGATCTGTGATGTGTTTGCTCACATATTGCGTTTCTTAGAGGACGCCGAAACGAATTTTAGGGGTTCGAACGAAACTATTCATGTTTCATACCTCGAATCGTTTTCGCGCTGCTCCTGAAACGCTAGTCCGATTTGGACTACTCTACATACGGGTAACCATGAAATTGAAACGCACTGCGAAAACAACACTACGTCCATTAATCATACGAAAATTAAAGGCATATATGCGAATTCGTCTCGAAGGCCGCGAGGTCGAACGAGGATTTGTCCTCATCCTCCAGTCCTTCGTGCAAGTATAGCAACGCGTCGTCGAGACTCGCGTTTCAGCGCCTGTGATCGTATCCCAATCTCTATCCGAGGATGCCGACCGACGATCTACATTCGTACTGCACGAATGTGTCCAATCTAACTCGAGTTGGCGGTCTAACGATAACAGAGAGAGTATATTGGGTGCGAAAGCTAACGCGCATACTTATACGTATGATAATCGTCGTTTCGAAGGCCGTGAGGTCGAACGAGAGGATACGTCCTCGTCCTCCAGCCCTTCGTGCGACGAGCAACGTGCCGTCGAGACGCGCGTTTGCCAAAATGTGATCGTACAGCAATATCTATCGAACGCCGTCGGCCGACGATCGTCATTCGTAACTCTTCGAATGTGGTATCCTCTCGCGCCGACAATCGAACGCATTACAGACATTGCTTACGAAAGCTAACGGCATACGCGACTACTTCGTACAGAGAAGGCCGCGAGGTCGAACGAGGATTTGTCCTCATCCTCCAGTCCTTCGTGCAAGTATAGCAACGCGTCGTCGAGACTCGCGTTTCAGCGCCTGTGATCGTATCCCAATCTCTATCCGAGGATGCCGACCGACGATCTACATTCGTACTGCACGAATGTGTCCAATCTAACTCGAGTTGGCGGTCTAACGATAACAGAGAGAGTATATTGGGTGCGAAAGCTAAAAGGCATACGTATGACGTATGATGAACATCGTTTCGAAGGCCGTGAGGTCGAACGAGGACGCGTCCTCATCCTCCGGTGCTTCGTACGGGAAAGAAATACGCCTCATTTTTTTTTAAGCCGAAAACACCATCGCATCCCACTCTCTTTCCGAGGATGCCGACCGACGATCTTCATTCGTACTGCACGAATGTGTCCGATCTAACTCGAGTTGGCGGTCCAACGATAACAGAGAGTATCTGGGGTGCGAAAGCTAAAGGGCATATATATATATATACGTATGCTGAACGTCGTTTCGAAGGCCGGGAGGTCGAACGAGAGGGTACGCCCTCGTCCTCCAGCCCTTCGTGCGACGAGCAACGTGCCGTCGAGACGCGCGTTTGCCAAAATGTGATCGTACAGCAATATCTATCGAACGCCGTCGGCCGACGATCGTCATTCGTAACTCTTCGAATGTGGTATCCTCTCGCGCCGACAATCGAACGCATTACAGACATTGCTTACGAAAGCTAACGGCATACGCGACTACTTCGTACAGAGAAGGCCGCGAGGTCGAACGAGGATTTGTCCTCATCCTCCAGTCCTTCGTGCAAGTATAGCAACGCGTCGTCGAGACTCGCGTTTCAGCGCCTGTGATCGTATCCCAATCTCTATCCGAGGATGCCGACCGACGATCTACATTCGTACTGCACGAATGTGTCCAATCTAACTCGAGTTGGCGGTCTAACGATAACAGAGAGCATGTTGGGTGCGAAAGCTAAACGGCGTACACGTACGTATGATAATCGTCGTTTCGAAGGCCGTGAGGTCGAACGAGGACGCGTCCTCATCCTCCGGTGCTTCGTACGGGAAAGAAATACGCCTCATTTTTTTTTAAGCCGAAAACACCATCGCATCCCACTCTCTTTCCGAGGATGCCGACCGACGATCTTCATTCGTACTGCACGAATGTGTCCGATCTAACTCGAGTTGGCGGTCCAACGATAACAGAGAGTATCTGGGGTGCGAAAGCTAAAGGGCATATATATATATATACGTATGCTGAACGTCGTTTCGAAGGCCGGGAGGTCGAACGAGAGGATACGTCCTCATCCTCCAGCCCCCTTCGTGCGACGAGAAACGTGCCGTCGAGACGCGCGTTTGCCAAAATGTGATCGTACAGCAATATCTATCGAACGCCGTCGGCCGACGATCGTCATTCGTAACTCTTCGAATGTGGTATCCTCTCGCGCCGACAATCGAACGCATTACAGACATTGCTTACGAAAGCTAACGGCATACGCGACTACTTCGTACAGAGAAGGCCGCGAGGTCGAACGAGGATACGTCCTCATCCTCCAGCCCTTCGTACAAGTATAGCAACGCGTCGTCGAGACTCGCGTTTCAGCGCCTGTGATCGTATCCCAATCTCTATCCAAGGATGCCGACCGACGATCGTCATTCGTGTACCCCACGCGAATGTGTCTGATCTAACTCGAGTTGGCGGTCTAACGATAACAGAGAGAATGTTGGGTGCGAAAGCTAACGGGCATGTATATAAGTGTGCAACGTCGTTTCGAAGGCCGCGAGGTCGAACGAGGATCCGCCTCATCCTCCAGCCCTTCGTGCGATGATCGTATCGCAATATCTATCGAACGCCGTCGGCCGACGATCGTCATTCGAAACTCTTCGAATGTGGTATCCTCTCGCGCCGACAATCGAACGCATTACAGACATTGCTTACGAGAAAGCTAACGGCATACGCGACTACTACTTCGTACAGAGAAGGCCGCGAGGTCGAACGAGGATTCGTCCTCATCCTCCAGCCCTTCGTACAAGTATAGCAACGCGTTGTCGGGACGCTGTGTGTGGCACATAATGACAAGCGCTTGTAAGAGCAGCACTCCATGTCACAGAGATACGAAGAGGGAAGGCATCTCTCTCTAGACAACGGGAAGAGGTACGAGGGAAAGAAACAACCAATGAAAAATGCTTGCACTCAACGAAAATGCATCCGCACTAACGAAAATGCTCCCACTCTCAAAAATGCTTGCTCCCAAACGTTACGTGCAAAATGGATGAGGGAAAGACAAAACCACTCTTACAAGAGGGAAAGTAAAAACGTACCCCGTGTCGGAGAGACGACGTGTACCCTCTTCTATTGCTGATGATCTGTGATGTGTTTGCTCACATATTGCGTTTCTTAGAGGACGCCGAAACGAATTTTAGGGGTTCGAACGAAACTATTCATGTTTCATACCTCGAATCGTTTTCGCGCTGCTCCTGAAACGCTAGTCCGATTTGGACTACTCTACATACGGGTAACCATGAAATTGAAACGCACTGCGAAAACAACACTACGTCCATTAATCATACGAAAATTAAAGGCATATATGCGAATTCGTCTCGAAGGCCGCGAGGTCGAACGAGGATTTGTCCTCATCCTCCAGTCCTTCGTGCAAGTATAGCAACGCGTCGTCGAGACTCGCGTTTCAGCGCCTGTGATCGTATCCCAATCTCTATCCGAGGATGCCGACCGACGATCTACATTCGTACTGCACGAATGTGTCCAATCTAACTCGAGTTGGCGGTCTAACGATAACAGAGAGAGTATATTGGGTGCGAAAGCTAACGCGCATACTTATACGTATGATAATCGTCGTTTCGAAGGCCGTGAGGTCGAACGAGAGGATACGTCCTCGTCCTCCAGCCCTTCGTGCGACGAGCAACGTGCCGTCGAGACGCGCGTTTGCCAAAATGTGATCGTACAGCAATATCTATCGAACGCCGTCGGCCGACGATCGTCATTCGTAACTCTTCGAATGTGGTATCCTCTCGCGCCGACAATCGAACGCATTACAGACATTGCTTACGAAAGCTAACGGCATACGCGACTACTTCGTACAGAGAAGGCCGCGAGGTCGAACGAGGATTTGTCCTCATCCTCCAGTCCTTCGTGCAAGTATAGCAACGCGTCGTCGAGACTCGCGTTTCAGCGCCTGTGATCGTATCCCAATCTCTATCCGAGGATGCCGACCGACGATCTACATTCGTACTGCACGAATGTGTCCAATCTAACTCGAGTTGGCGGTCTAACGATAACAGAGAGAGTATATTGGGTGCGAAAGCTAAAAGGCATACGTATGACGTATGATGAACATCGTTTCGAAGGCCGTGAGGTCGAACGAGGACGCGTCCTCATCCTCCGGTGCTTCGTACGGGAAAGAAATACGCCTCATTTTTTTTTAAGCCGAAAACACCATCGCATCCCACTCTCTTTCCGAGGATGCCGACCGACGATCTTCATTCGTACTGCACGAATGTGTCCGATCTAACTCGAGTTGGCGGTCCAACGATAACAGAGAGTATCTGGGGTGCGAAAGCTAAAGGGCATATATATATATACGTATGCTGAACGTCGTTTCGAAGGCCGGGAGGTCGAACGAGAGGATACGTCCTCGTCCTCCAGCCCTTCGTGCGACGAGCAACGTGCCGTCGAGACGCGCGTTTGCCAAAATGTGATCGTACAGCAATATCTATCGAACGCCGTCGGCCGACGATCGTCATTCGTAACTCTTCGAATGTGGTATCCTCTCGCGCCGACAATCGAACGCATTACAGACATTGCTTGCGAAAGCTAACGGCATACGCGACTACTTCGTACAGAGAAGGCCGCGAGGTCGAACGAGGATTCGTCCTCATCCTCCAGTCCTTCGTGCAAGTATAGCAACGCGTCGTCGAGACTCGCGTTTCAGCCCCTGTGATATGATTCCCAGTCTCTATCCGAGGATGCCGACCGACGATCGTCATTCGTGTACCCCACGCGAATGTGTCTGATCTAACTCGAGTTGGCGGTCTAACGATAACGGAGATGATTGGGTACGAAGAAGAGAGATATTAACGGCATGTGAGAATTCGTTTCGGTGGCTGCCGCGAGGTCGAACGAGAGGATACGTCCTCATCCTCCGGCGCCTTCGTTCGGAAAGCAGCATTACGCCGTCAAGACGTTACGCGTTATTGTCCCTGAGATCGACGTTCTGTACGAGTACGAGTGTAGATCCGGTTAAGTGCCACGAAAGGAGGAGACGGAGTCGGACACCCGTTCCGCATCGAGACGGTTCTCGTCTTCGTTGCCGGATATCGGGACGAAAGACCGATCCTCGTTGGCCATCGCCGTGAGTCTTCCCTGCTCTACGAATCACACATCTCTCGATATATGAACGATATTATACACACATATGTGTATATATGCGTTTCTATCAGAAGGCAGTGTTGTCGAACGAGGATATTCGTCCTCATCCTCCAGTCCTTCCATGGCATTTTTTAATGCTCTTTACGCCCGAGGAGCGTCGAACATTTTGGTGTGTTGTTCGACGTTCTAAATTTGTGTCGTACGTCGTACGTGTGCGGGAGGAAAAATGTGCCCTGCCTGTCGACGTGGCGACTCCCGACATCTCCTTCTCTTGAGCGCTGGTCGGAGGTGTTCGGGACCCGGTTTTCTATACCACACATTCAGTACTGAGTGTAACCCCCCCCCAGATACACGAAAGTGTAGAACAAATAGATATGAACCCTGAACGGTGGATCACTTGGCTCGTGGGTCGATGAAGAACGCAGCTAATTGCGCGTCAACGTGTGAACTGCAGAACACATGAACATCGACATTTCGAACGCACATTGCGGTCCACGGATACAATTCCTGGACCACGCTTAGCTGAGGGTCGTTAACGTAACCCATATACTGCTTGCGTCGCCTTTCTCCCTGTGAGAAAGCGTTACGTATGAGCGATAGTTGGACGTTCGTCGGAGTTTGTCGCGGACATGTACTCTCTCTCTCTTCTCTCTTGGAGAGAGAGAGAAGAGGGTATTTATGTACGGACCGCGCTCCCGACGTCGTCTGAAACGAGATATATATAATATCAGTGCGACAGGACGAAAGGAAGGAAGGAAGAAGGGACACCGCACGGGAGAATTCTGTGGCGTGTGTCTGCACTACGCGTGCCGGCGGGTTTTGCCGATCGTCGTTCGGAATGGCCCCAGGGATCGAGAATTCAGACCCACTCCATCTCTTCCCGCAGCAGATATCATCCGAGGCGCCGGGGATTATTGTAATGTACACCGTCTCGCGACGAGAGGAGGGTCGTCGTTGCCATCCAGGGATATCGCTCGCAAAGTGGGTGATCTCGACGGTATAGTGAACACCGCAGCATTCTCCGAATTTTTATTCGTCGAACATGAGATTGCTGAGCGCGTGTCTGACCTTCGAGCCCCGCTGTTGCGGTGTGGATATAACTGGCGCAGCAACGTTTCGGTAACCCATCTCGCACACGACGACGCGCGTGTTATTACTTTCCTTCGCCGCCGGAGAGATTGAACTGCGACGAAGAGAGACGTGCAGAGGCGGAGACAAAACTGAATATCTCTTTCCTCCTTGGCGAGGCTCGAGCGAGAATAAGCGAGAAGCAGCCCTCGGACGCGAAGGCGCCAGACACGAGGAGAAGGAAAAAACTCCGGAGAGAGAAAATAATCGAACGCAAAGTGTTGGTCGCCCCATGCCTTCTTCGACTCTGTCGATCGAGGGACCGCGCATCCAAGCCGGTCGTCCAGTCCCCGAAAGCAGCTAGCCTGCAGAGGACGGACGTTAATATCCGGTACTTGGGTGTCCCGCGAGAGTCTCTCGATTCGAACATGGACAGGGAAGAGGGGGAGGCACTTTGGCGAGGCGCTTAAGACGCTTTATTTTTTTTTTCACTCTTCGAACATGCGGAGTTTTTTTTTTTTTTGCTCCTTTCCGAGAAAACCTTTCACGAATAGAGTCCGACGGCACGACCGGTCACGGAAACACACACAGAAAGAAGTGATCGTTACACGTATAAAAGCGACCTCAGAGTAAGCGAGATTACCCGCTAAATTTAAGCATATTATTAAGCGGAGGAAAAGAAACTAACAAGGATTTCCTTAGTAGCGGCGAGCGAACAGGAATTAGCCCAGCACTGAATCCCGCGGTACCGCCGCTGGGAAATGTAGTGTTCAGGAGGATCCGCTTATCCCGTGACGTTGTACCGCGTCCAAGTCCATCTTGAATGGGGCCATTTACCCACAGAGGGTGCCAGGCCCGTAGCGACCGGTACGCGTTTATCGGGAGGATCTCTCCTTAGAGTCGGGTTGCTTGAAAATGCAGCCCTAAGTGGGTGGTAAACTCCATCTAAGGCTAAATACGACCACGAGACCGATAGCGAACAAGTACCGTGAGGGAAAGTTGAAAAGAACTTTGAAGAGAGAGTTCAAGAGTACGTGAAACCGTTCAGGGGTAAACCTGAGAAACCCAAAAGATCGAATGGGGAGATTCATCGTCGACGAGCTGGCTCCCGTAGGTGCGCGATGCCCCTGGCGAATCCTCGTGGTTCGTTTAGAGGGCACACCATCTACGGCCTGTTTGACCGGTATTCGTAGTCGTGCACTTCTCCCCTAGTAGAACGTCGCGACCCGTTGTGTGTCGGTCTAAGCCCGGGTGGGAGCCTGTGTCACGTCGTTTCGGCGCTCGTGAACAGACCCTCGGTAGCGTGGCCGGTTGCACGACGGTACTCGTACGGTATCGGGCCGCAACCAGTACATTTTCGAATGTGTTTGCGTCAGGCCCGTCGCAAGCTCGATCAGTTCTTACCCGGAGGCACGGATACGAGCCGTCCCCGGGCCTGGTCAGCTGCTGGCAGACGGTGTCCTTCGACTGGCCAATTACCGGTCAGCGACGCTATTGCTTTGGGTACTTTCAGGACCCGTCTTGAAACACGGACCAAGGAGTCTAACATGTGCGCGAGTCATTGGGATAGATAAACCTAAAGGCGAAATGAAAGTGAAAGTCGTCCTTTGCGTCGACCAAGGGAGGATGGGTCGATGATATGAGACCTCGCACTCCCGGGGCGTCTCGTTCTCTCTCTCATTGAGAGAGAAGAGGCGCACCAAGAGCGTACACGTTGGGACCCGAAAGATGGTGAACTATGCCTGGTCAGGACGAAGTCAGGGGAAACCCTGATGGAGGTCCGTAGCGATTCTGACGTGCAAATCGATCGTCGGAACTGGGTATAGGGGCGAAAGACTAATCGAACCATCTAGTAGCTGGTTCCCTCCGAAGTTTC
>NW_017101042.1:334413-339310 GCF_001263275.1 Habropoda laboriosa
TGTAACACGCCACTGTCGGGATAAAAAAGCAGTATTTCAATTTATCTTCGCTTAAAACATGTTTTACGTCGCGAAAAATAAAAAATAAAGAGACAGGATCCGTTTGCAGCAGTGCAAAACGTCTCAGTTGCGATACAACGGCTGTATTTCAGTTTATACTTGCTAAAAACGCATTCCACGTCGCGAACTATGAAAAATACATAGTAAGGATCATTTTGCAGCTCTGCAAAACGTGTCTTTAGCGAGAAAACAGCAGCATTGCAGTTTATCTTCGCTTAAAGCTCGATATACGTTGCAAAACATGAAAAATAAAGAGAAAACAGTGGTTTGCAGTACTGCACAACGTGGTTTGTCGCGAGAAAACAGCAGTATTTCAGTTTCTAATCGTTTAAACACGTGTAACGTATCGAAACATGCAAAATAAAGCGAAAACAGTCGTTTGCAGTAGTGCAAAACGTGTTTTTCCACGTTGCAAAACATGAAAAATAAAGAGAAAACAGTGGTTTGCAGTCCTGCAAAACGTGTTTTTCGCGAGGAAACAGCAGTATTTCAATTTCAATTCGTTTAAACACGTTTTGTATGGTGAAACATGCAAAATAAAGAGAAAACAGTCGTTTGCAGTGCTGCAAAACGTGTTTTTCGCGAGCAAAGAGCAGTATTTCAGTTTCTAATCGTTTAAACACGTTTAACGTGTCGAAACATGCAAAATAAAGCGAAAACAGTCGTTTGCGGTAATGCAAAACGTGTTTTTCGCGAGAAAACAGCAGTATTTCAGTTTCTATTCGTTTAAACACGTCTGGTATGGTGAAACATGCAAAATAAAGCGAAAACAGTCGTTTGCGGTAATGCAAAACGTGTTTTTCGCGAGAAAACAGCAGTATTTCAGTTTCTATTCGTTTAAACACGTCTGGTATGGTGAAACATGCAAAATAAAGCGAAAACAGTCGTTTGCGGTAATGCAAAACGTGTTTTTCGCGAGAAAACAGCAGTATTTCAGTTTCTATTCGTTTAAACACGTCTGGTATGGTGAAACATGCAAAATAAAGCGAAAACAGTCGTTTGCGGTAATGCAAAACGTGTTTTTCGCGAGAAAACAGCAGTATTTCAGTTTCTATTCGTTTAAACACGTCTGGTATGGTGAAACATGCAAAATAAAGCGAAAACAGTCGTTTGCGGTAATGCAAAACGTGTTTTTCGCGAGAAAACAGCAGTATTTCAGTTTCTATTCGTTTAAACACGTCTGGTATGGTGAAACATGCAAAATAAAGCGAAAACAGTCGTTTGCGGTAATGCAAAACGTGTTTTTCGCGAGAAAACAGCAGTATTTCAGTTTCTATTCGTTTAAACACGTCTGGTATGGTGAAACATGCAAAATAAAGCGAAAACAGTCGTTTGCGGTAATGCAAAACGTGTTTTTCGCGAGAAAACAGCAGTATTTCAGTTTCTATTCGTTTAAACACGTCTGGTATGGTGAAACATGCAAAATAAAGCGAAAACAGTCGTTTGCGGTAATGCAAAACGTGTTTTTCGCGAGAAAACAGCAGTATTTCAGTTTCTATTCGTTTAAACACGTCTGGTATGGTGAAACATGCAAAATAAAGCGAAAACAGTCGTTTGCGGTAATGCAAAACGTGTTTTTCGCGAGAAAACAGCAGTATTTCAGTTTCTATTCGTTTAAACACGTCTGGTATGGTGAAACATGCAAAATAAAGCGAAAACAGTCGTTTGCGGTAATGCAAAACGTGTTTTTCGCGAGAAAACAGCAGTATTTCAGTTTCTATTCGTTTAAACACGTCTGGTATGGTGAAACATGCAAAATAAAGCGAAAACAGTCGTTTGCGGTAATGCAAAACGTGTTTTTCGCGAGAAAACAGCAGTATTTCAGTTTCTATTCGTTTAAACACGTCTGGTATGGTGAAACATGCAAAATAAAGCGAAAACAGTCGTTTGCGGTAATGCAAAACGTGTTTTTCGCGAGAAAACAGCAGTATTTCAGTTTCTATTCGTTTAAACACGTCTGGTATGGTGAAACATGCAAAATAAAGCGAAAACAGTCGTTTGCGGTAATGCAAAACGTGTTTTTCGCGAGAAAACAGCAGTATTTCAGTTTCTATTCGTTTAAACACGTCTGGTATGGTGAAACATGCAAAATAAAGCGAAAACAGTCGTTTGCGGTAATGCAAAACGTGTTTTTCGCGAGAAAACAGCAGTATTTCAGTTTCTATTCGTTTAAACACGTCTGGTATGGTGAAACATGCAAAATAAAGCGAAAACAGTCGTTTGCGGTAATGCAAAACGTGTTTTTCGCGAGAAAACAGCAGTATTTCAGTTTCTATTCGTTTAAACACGTCTGGTATGGTGAAACATGCAAAATAAAGCGAAAACAGTCGTTTGCGGTAATGCAAAACGTGTTTTTCGCGAGAAAACAGCAGTATTTCAGTTTCTATTCGTTTAAACACGTCTGGTATGGTGAAACATGCAAAATAAAGCGAAAACAGTCGTTTGCGGTAATGCAAAACGTGTTTTTCGCGAGAAAACAGCAGTATTTCAGTTTCTATTCGTTTAAACACGTCTGGTATGGTGAAACATGCAAAATAAAGCGAAAACAGTCGTTTGCGGTAATGCAAAACGTGTTTTTCGCGAGAAAACAGCAGTATTTCAGTTTCTATTCGTTTAAACACGTCTGGTATGGTGAAACATGCAAAATAAAGCGAAAACAGTCGTTTGCGGTAATGCAAAACGTGTTTTTCGCGAGAAAACAGCAGTACTTCAGTTGTGACGTCGCCCGAGGTGCCCGGGCTGGCGCCCTAGTTGGGAAGACGCCCACTAGGCGGCGACGTGGAGTTCGGCTCTGCCGCTGGTCCGGATCGCAGCGACGGGGATATAAGTATCCCCGGTCGACGAGGCTGGAACAGGAACGCTTCTGGGGTAGGGTCCGGCCACATCAGCCCCACTGATATGTCTGTGGTCGGTTCCGAGACGAAACGCTCCTTTTTTTGTTCCCTTGGCATGTCTCCGCTCGCTGGTAGTTTCGGACGTTACGTGCCGTTAGACCAGTGATGAGAGAAGATGCCTATGTCATCGTCCCAAGAAGGAGTGCCACAGGTTGAAATACCTCTGGCCAGGCCTGTTAGCTTTCCTTTGGAAAGGGGCTGCCGCTGTGACGTGACACAGTTTCTAATCGTTGCAACACTTTTAACGTGTCGAAACATGCAAAATAAAGCGAAAACAGCCGATTGCAGTACGTCAAACCGTGTCCAACGCGAGAAAACAGCAGTATTTCAGTTTCTAATCGTGTAAACACGTTTATGATTCGTTTAAATACGTTTTACGTGTCGACACATGCAAAATAAAGAGAAAACAGTCGTTTGCGGTACTGCAAAACGTGTTTTTCGCGAGAAAACACCAGTATTTCTGTTTCTAATCGTTTAAACATGTTTTGTACGGTGAAACATGCAAAATAAAGAGAAAACAGTCGTTTGCAGTACTGCAAAACGTGTTTTTCGCGAGAAAACAGCAGTATTTCAGTTGTGACGTCGCCCGAGGTGCCCGGGCTGGCGCCATAGTTGGGAAGACGCCCACTAGGCGGCGACGTGGAGTTCGGCTCTCCCGCTGGTCCGGATCGCAGCGACGGGGATATAAGTATCCCCGGTCGACGAGGCTGCAACAGGTACGCGTCTGGGGTAGGGACCGGCCACATCAGACGCACTGATATGTCTGTGGTCGGTTCCGAGACGAAACGCTCCTTTGTTTGTTCCCTTGGCATGTCTCCGCTCGCTGGTTGTTTCGGACGTTACGTGCCGTTAGACCAGTGATGAGACAAGATGCCAATGTCGTCGTCCCAAGACGGAGTGCCACAGGTTGAAATACCTCTGGCCAGGCCTGTTAGCTTTCCTTTGGAAAGTGGCTGCCGCAGTGACGTGACACAGTTTCTAATCGTTGCAACACTTTTAACGTGTCGAAACATGCAAAATAAAGCGAAAACAGACGTTTGCAGTACTGCAAAACGTGTTCTACGCGAGAAAACAGCAGTATTTCAGTTTCAATTCGTTTAAACACGTTTTGTATGTCGAAACATGCAAAATAAAGCGAAAACAGTCGTTCGCAGTAGTGCCAAACGTGTGTTTCGCGAGAAAACCGCAGTATTTCAGTTTCTCTTCGTTTAAATCCGTTTTACGTGTCGAAACATGCAAAATAAACAGAAAACAGTCGTTTGCGGTATTGCAAAACGTGTTTTTTGCGAGAAAACAGCAGTATTTCAGTTTCTATTCGTTTAAACACGTCTGGTATGGTGAAACATGCAAAATAAAGAGAAAACAGTCGTTTGCAGTACTGCAAACCGGGTTTTTCGCGAGAAAACCGCAGTATTTCAGTTTCGATTCGTTTATATACGTTTTCCGTGTCGACACATGCAAAATAAACAGAAAACAGTCGTTTGCGGTACTGCAAAACGTGTTTTTTGCGAGAAAACAGCAGTATTTCAGTTTCTATTCGTTTAAACACGTTTAACGTGTCGAAACATGCAAAATAAAGCGAAAACAGTCGTTTGCAGTACTGCAAACCGGGTTTTTCGCGAGAAAACCGCAGTATTTCAGTTTCGATTCGTTTAAATACGTTTTCCGTGTCGACACATGCAAAATAAACAGAAAACAGTCGTTTGCGGTACTGCAAAACGTGTTTTTTGCGAGAAAACAGCAGTATTTCAGTTTCTATTCGTTTAAACACGTTTTGTATGGTGAAACATGCAAAATAAAGAGAAAACAGTCGTTTGCAGTAGTGCAAAACGTGTTTTTCGCGAGAAAACAGCAGTATTTCAGGTTCTATTCGTTTAAACACGTTTTGTATGGTGAAACATGCAAAATAAAGAGAAAACAGTCGTTTGCAGTACTACAAACCG
>NW_017101042.1:346415-346633 GCF_001263275.1 Habropoda laboriosa
ATCGTTTAAACACGTTTAACGTGTCGAAACATGCAAAATAAAGCGAAAACAGTCGTTTGCAGTACTGCAAAACGTGTTTTTCCCGAGAAAACAGCAGTATTTCTGTTACGAATTTTTTAAACACGCTTTACGTGTCGAAACATGCAAAATAAACAGAAAACAGTCGTTTGCAGTAATGCAAAACGTGTTTTTCGCGAGAAAACAGCAGTATTTCAGTT
>NW_017101043.1:0-530 GCF_001263275.1 Habropoda laboriosa
CTATTTTTCGTACCGAATACAAATTTCTGGTTTGTTTTTTCAATAGCTCAAACGGTTCCCGTGGGACCGTTAATCGAAGCGAATATACACTTATAACGTCGCACATGGATATAGTATTTCCGCGCGACCTTCGCAAATCATACTGGGACGATTTCCTTCCTCTAAATGGCCTACGGTTCTGCTATGCATATTGGACATCGGCGTCATATTTTCGAACTACGATGTGGGAGGAAAATACAGTTAATTAAATATTTCGACGTTAAAAGTAATTCCTAAAATAAATGTGACCAACGAAACCTTACCTTTTTCTGGTACCGAATACAAAAGTGTGCTTTGTTTTTTCAATAGCTGCTACGGTTACCGTGATACTGTTAAACGAGGCGAATATACACATATAACGTCACGCTTAGAGAAGTTCTTTCTTCCCCATTTTCACGAACCAGTACGATAATCGTCCTCATAATAGATTACGTTTCTGCAATGCATTCTGGACTCCGGCGCCCAATTTTCGAACTACGATGTTGGGGGAA
>NW_017101044.1:0-576 GCF_001263275.1 Habropoda laboriosa
GTTATAATAGTTCTTTGCGACCTTCGCATATCATACTGGGACGATTCACGTCCTCTAAATGGCATACGTTTCTGCTATGCATTCAGGACGTCGGCGTCGAATTTTCGAACTACGATGGTGAGGGAAAACACAATTAATATAATATTTCGGCTTTAAAAATATTCCCTACAGATAAATGTTCCCAACGAAGCCATACATTACCATTTTTTGATACCGAATACAATGCTGTGCTTTGTTATTAAAAGATCAAACGGTTCCCGTGTTACCGTTAAACGAAGTGAATATACACATATAAGGTCGCACTTGGTTATAGTAGCTCTTCGCGACCTTCGCATATCATACTGCGGCCATTCTCGTAATATGAATGGCGTACGATACTGCTATGAATTGTGAACGACGGCGTCGAATTTTAGATCTACGATGTTGGGGGAAAATACAGTTAATTAAATCCTTCGACGTAAGAAATAATTCCTAAAGCTAAATGTGACCAAAGAAATCTTATCATTTTTGGAAACCGAATACTAATGTGTGCTTTGTTTTTTCAATAGCTGAAACGTTTCCCGTGTTACTGTTAAA
>NW_017101045.1:0-2150 GCF_001263275.1 Habropoda laboriosa
TTCGTCGTTATAAATAATTCCAATAAATAAATGTTCATAACGAATTCTTACCTTTTTTTGGTAAAGAGTACAAAGGTGTGGTTTGCTTTTTCAATAGCGCAGACGGTACCCGTTTTACTGTTAAACGAAGCGAATATACACATATAACGTCGGGCTTGGAGATGGTATTTCTTTGCGATTTTCACTTAACGTACCGGTACGATACTCGTACTCAAAATGGAGTACGATTCTGCTATGAATTCTGGACATCGGCGTCGAATTTTCGAACTACTCTGGTGGGGGCAAATACAGATAAATAAATATTACGACTTTAAAAATAATTCCTAAACCTAAATGAGTCCAACCAAATCTTACCATTTTTTAAAAAGAATACAAATGTGTGCTTGTTTCCGCAATAACTCACACGGCTGCCGTGTTACTGCTAAACGAAGCAAAAATACCCGTATAACGTCGGCCAGGAGATAGTAGTTCTTCGCGGCATTAACATAACATACTACAGCAATTGTCGTACTCTAAATGGCGTACGATTCTGCTATGCATTCTGGAAATCGGCGTCGAATTCTCTCTGTACGATGGTGGTGGCAAATACGGATAACAAAATAATTCGACAATAAAAATTATTCCTAAAACTAAATGTGACCATCGAATTCTTGCCCCTTTTTGGTAACGAATACGAAGATGTGCTTTCAATATCTCACACGGTTGCCGTGTTACTGTTACACGAAGGGAATATACACCTATAAGGTCGGCTAGGCAATAGTAGTTCTTCGCGACTTTCACACGACACACTGCGGCAATTGTGGTACTGTAAATGGCGTATGATTCTGCTATGCATTCTGGAGGACGGCGTCGAATATAATAACTACTATGGTGGGGGCAAATACAGATAACTAAATATTTCGACTTCAAAAATAATTGCTTTCGCTAAATGTGTCCAACGAAATCTTCCTTTTTTTGATACCGAATACAATGGTGTGCTTTGTTATTCAAAGCTCAAACGGTTCCGGCGTTACTGTTAAACGAAGCGAATATACACATATAACGTCGCGCTTGGCGATAGTATTTCTTCGCGATTTTCACGTTACGTACCGGTACGATACTCGTACTCTAAATGGAGTAGGCTCACGGTTCTGCTATTCATTCTGGACGCGGCGTCGAATTTTCTCTCTACGATGGTGGGGGCAAATACAGACAACTATATATTTCGACGATAAAAAAAGTGTATATAGCTAAATGTGACCAACGAAACTTTACGTTTTTTGGTACCGAATAAAAAGGTGTGTCAATATCTTACACGGATGCCGTGTTGCTGCTAGACGAAGCGAATATACAAATATAACATCGGCTAAGTGATAGTATTTTTTCGCGATTTTCTCATAAGATACTTGGGCGATACTCGTACTCCTAAAGGCGTACGATTCTAATATGCATTCTAGACGTCGGCGTCGAATTTTCGAAACTACGATGGTGGGGCAAATACAGATAACTAAATATTTCGACTTTGAAAATAATCCTTTTAGCCAAATGTATCCAACGATATCTAACAATTTTTTGATACAGAATACAAAGGTGTGTTTATTATTCATAGCTCAAACGGTTCCGGCCTTACTGATAAACGAAGTGAATATACACATATAAAGTCGCACATGGTATAAGTAGTACTTCGCGACCTTCACATATCATACTGGCACCATTCGCGTCCTCTAAATGGCGTACGGTTCTGCTATGCATTCCGGACATCGGCGTCGACTTTTCGAAATAAGATGGTGGGGGCAAATACATATAATTAAATATTTCGACGTTAAAAATAATTCCTAAAACTAAATGTTCCCAACGAAATCTTATCTTTTTTTGGTACCGAATACAAAGGTGTGGTTGGTTCCTCAATATCTCACTCTGTTGCCGTGTTACTGTTAAACGAAGGGAATATACTCCTATAACGTCGGCTAGGCGAAAGTAGTTCTTCGCGACTTTCACATAACATACTGCGGCTAATGCCGTACTCTAAATGGCGTACGAATCTGCTATGCATTCTGGACTTCGGCGCCGAATTTTCGAACTACGATGGTGGTGGAAAATACAGATAATTAAATATTTCGACGTTAAAAATCATTCCTAAAACAAAATGTGACCAACGAAGTCTTACCATT
>NW_017101045.1:2811-3329 GCF_001263275.1 Habropoda laboriosa
TACGATTCTGCTATGCATTCTAGACATCGGCGTCGAATTTTCGAACTACGTTGTTGAGGGCAAATAAAGATAATTAAATATTTGGACTAAAAATATGACCCCTTCAGCTAAAGGAATCCTGCGAAATCTTACAATTTTTTGATCCCTTATATTAAGGTGTGCTTGGTTCTTTAATATCTCACACGGTTGCCGTGTTACTGTTAAACGAAGCGAATATACACATATAACGTCGCGCTTGGAGGTAGTATTTCTTCGCGATTTTCACGTGACGTACCGGTACGATACTCGTACTCGAAATGGAGTACGATTCTACTGTGCATTCTGGACATCGGCGTCGAATTTTCGAACTACGTTGTTGAGGGCAAATAAAGATAATTAAATATTTCGACGTTAAAAATAATTTCTAAAACTAAATGTGACCACCGAAATCTTGCCACTTTTTGTACCGAAAACGGAGTTGTGCTTTCTTTTTCAATAGCTCAAACGCTGCCCTGTTACTGTTAAACGAAGCGAATATA
>NW_017101046.1:0-1065 GCF_001263275.1 Habropoda laboriosa
CACATCACGCGATACCATAGATCAGTTTTTACAAGTCCCAATCATTTGGGTGATCCTTCGAACGGCAGTATCTAGACGGCACAACATCGTGCAAACATCCACAAAGCTCGAAAGTTCATCGCCGCAACCACGGGCATTAACACCATCCTTCAATTTATAAAATAACTAACGAATTCCTTCTCTGAAAAACCATGTCAGCTCTGAGTCGATAAAGTCGTCAAGATTTCGTGAAGAAAAAGGCAACAAATTAATTTCCACACGTGATAAACATTGAAAGAACTTGAATAGAGTTTCACAGTTTATTAACCACCTCCTCAGATCCGCGTTAATCCCGATCGACATGCCTCCAATCAGATCAAGATAATTACCACAGCTGATAGGATTCGATCATTCTACCCGTTCCTTTTACCCGAGAAGAAACGTGGTCGCTGTAGAGACTTGGAAACCGGTTCATCCTCCACAGGAACAACCACCGATCGTGATCTGCCGTTACGATCGGTCCACAGGCTTAGATCAGCGTTTGCTCGTGCCGAGGTGTGGCTGAAGAAACCACTGGTGGCTGTGGTGTCCGCTTATGTAACAGGTTTCACGTATCCCAGCGTCGTTTGACGAGCGTTGCAAAGCGCGAGCTTCGTCTCTCCGGTCGTTCCTTTTTCAATCGCACCTGAATGCATGCTTAACGCTGCGGTTTCGCCAGAACGGATCTGGAAATGATGGATAATGGTCCGGGGAAAGGACAAAACGTTCGCTACTGGCTTCTGTTCCTTTGCTTGTCTCTTTGTGTCACGGCGATCACGCGGTTTACGTTTGGTCTCTTTTCCCCTTTTTCCTCGCAGTTTTAGAACTGTTGCTGTTCAAACTTTTTAGCGTTTCGAGTGTAATGTGGGTTTTGTGGATTTGTTTTAATCGCCACTGTGGCAACTAATGCGAAACTCTTTCCTTCTCGGGAATATTTTATTGAGGATTTGTTTTTATAATAGTGGGTATTTTTTGTGAATTAATATTGCAGGTGTTTTTAGTAATTTTTTGAATTAAATAAACTTGGAAAATATTACATACAGTAGG
>NW_017101047.1:0-302 GCF_001263275.1 Habropoda laboriosa
ACATCGCACATGGTTAAAGTATTACTTCGCGACCATCGCATATAATACTGGGACGATTCACGTATTCTAAATGGCGCTCTGTTCTGCTATGCAATCTGGACGCCGGCGTCGAATTTCCGAACTACGATGGTGGGGGCAAATACAAATAATTATACACTCCATCGTTAGAAATAATTACAATAAATAAATGTTCCCAACTAAACCTTACTACTATTTGGTACCGAATACAAAGGTGTCGTTTGTTTTTTCACTAGTACAAATGGTTACCGTGTTACTGTTAAACGAAGCGAATATACACCTAT
>NW_017101048.1:0-663 GCF_001263275.1 Habropoda laboriosa
GTGGTTTGTTTCTCAATATCTTACACGGTTGCCGTGTTGCTGTTAAACGACGCGAATATACACATATAACGTCGCACATGGTTATAGTAGTTGTGCGCGACCTTCCCATATCATACCTTGACAATTCTCGTCCTCCAAATGGCGTACGGTTCTGCTATGCATTCTGGACACCGGCGTCGAATTTTCGAAATACGATGGTTGGTGAGAATACAGATAATTAATTATTTCGACGTCCATAATAATTCCTAAAACTAAATGTGACCATCTAAATCTGACCTTTTCTTGATACCGAATACAAAGGTGGGCTTTGTTTTTTTCAATTGCTCAAACGTTGCCCTGTTACTGTTAAACGAAGCGAATATTCACATGTAACGCCGCACATGTTTATAGTAGTTCTTAGCGACCTTCGCATATCATACTGGGACGATTCACATTCTCTAAATGGCGTACGGCCCTCCACGCATTCTGGACGAGGCGTCGAATTTTCGAACTATGATGGTGGGGGAAAATATAGATAATTAAATATGTCGTCGATAGGTATCATTCCAACAAATAAATGCTCCCAACGAAATCTTACCTTTTTTTGGTATCGAAAACGATGGTGTGGTTTGTTTTTTCAATAGCACAAACGGTTCCCGTGTTACTGATAAACGAAGCGAATAT
>NW_017101049.1:0-5769 GCF_001263275.1 Habropoda laboriosa
ATGGCGTACGATTCTGCTATGCATTCTGGACCACGGCTTCTAATATAAGAACAACGATGGTGTGGGCAAATACAATTAATGAAATAATTCACTTTAAAAATAATTCCTTCAGTTAAATGTATGCAACGAAATCTTACAATTTTTAAATCCCGAATATAAAGGTGTGCTTGGTTCTTCAATATCACACACGGTAGCTGTGTTACTGTTAAACGAAGCGAATATACTCATATAAGGTCGCGCTTGGAGATAGTAATGCTTCGCGATTTTCACGGGACGTACCGGTACGATACTCGTACTCTAAATGGAGAACGAGTCTGCTATGCATTCTTGACGCCGGCGTCGAATTTTCGAACTACAATGTGGGGGAAAATACACATAATTAAATGTTTGGTCGTTAGAAATAATTCCAACAAGTAAATGTTCCCAACGATATGTTACCTTTTATTGGAGCCGAATACAAAGGTGCGGATTGTTTTTTCAATAGCTCAAATGGTTCCCGTGTTACTGTTAAACGAAGCGAATATACACCTATAACGTCGGCTAGGCGATAGTAGTTCCTCGCGACTTTCACATAACATACTGCGGCGATATTCGTACTCTATTGGAGATTGATTCTGCTAGGCATTCTGGACGTGGCGTCGAATTTGCGATCTACGATGTGGGGGAAAATACAGAAAATTAAATATGTCGACGTTAAAAATAATTTCTAAAATTAATGTGACCAACGAAATCTTGCCTCTTTTTGGTACCGAAAAAGTAGTTGCGCTTGGTTCTTCAATATCTCACACAGTTGCCGTGTTACTGTTAAACGAAGCGAATATACACCAATAACGTCGGCAAGGCGATAGTATTTCTTCGCGCCTTTCACATAACATACTGCGGCGATATTCATACTCTAAATGGTATTTGATTCTGCTATGTATTCTGGACGTAGGCGTCGAATTTTCGAACTACGATGTGGGGGAAAATACAGAAAATTAAATATGTCGACGTTAAAAATAATTTCTAAAATTAATGTGACCAACGAAATCTTGCCTCTTTTTGGTACCGAAAAAGTAGTTGTGCTTGGTTCTTCAATATCTCACACGGTTGGTTTGTTACTCTTAAACAAAGCGAATGGTCACCTATAACGTCGGCTAGGCGATAGTATTTCTTCGAGACTTTCACAGAACACACTGCGGCAATTGTCGTACTCTATATGGCGTACGATTCTGCTATGCATTCTGGACCACGGCTTCGAATATAAGAACAACGATGGTGTGGGCAAATACAATTAATGAAATATTTCACTTTAAAAATTATTCCTTCAGTTAAATGTATACAACGAAATCTTACAATTTTTAAATCCCGAATATAAAGGTGTGCTTGGTTCTTCAATATCTTACACGGTTGGTTTGTTACTCTTAAACGAAGCGAATGGACACCTATAACGTCGGCTAGGCGATAGTATTTCTTCGCGCCTTTCACATAACATACTGCGGCGATATTCGTACTCTATTGGAGATTGATTCTGCTAGGCATTCTGGACGTGGCGTCGAATTTTCGAACTACGATGTGGGGGAAAATACAGAAAATTAAATATGTCGACGTTAAAAATAATTTCTAAAATTAATGTGACCAACGAAATCTTGCCTCTTTTTGGTACCGAAAAAGTAGTTGCGCTTGGTTCTTCAATATCTCACACAGTTGCCGTGTTACTGTTAAACGAAGCGAATATACACCTATAACGTCGGCTAGGCGATAGTAGTTCTTCGCGACTTTCACATAACATACTGCGGCGATATTCATACTCTAAATGGTATTTGATTCTGCTATGTATTCTGGACGTAGGCGTCGAATTTTCGAACTACGATGTGGGGGAAAATACAGAAAATTAAATATGTCGACGTTAAAAATAATTTCTAAAATTAATGTGACCAACGAAATCTTGCCTCTTTTTGGTACCGAAAAAGTAGTTGTGCTTGGTTCTTCAATATCTCACACGGTTGGTTTGTTACTCTTAAACAAAGCGAATGGTCACCTATAACGTCGGCTAGGCGATAGTATTTCTTCGAGACTTTCACAGAACACACTGCGGCAATTGTCGTACTCTATATGGCGTACGATTCTGCTATGCATTCTGGACCACGGCTTCGAATATAAGAACAACGATGGTGTGGGCAAATACAATTAATGAAATATTTCACTTTAAAAATTATTCCTTCAGTTAAATGTATACAACGAAATCTTACAATTTTTAAATCCCGAATATAAAGGTGTGCTTGGTTCTTCAATATCTTACACGGTTGGTTTGTTACTCTTAAACGAAGCGAATGGACACCTATAACGTCGGCTAGGCGATAGTATTTCTTCGCGCCTTTCACATAACATACTGCGGCGATATTCGTACTCTATTGGAGATTGATTCTGCTAGGCATTCTGGACGTGGCGTCGAATTTTCGAACTACGATGTGGGGGAAAATACAGAAAATTAAATATGTCGACGTTAAAAATAATTTCTAAAATTAATGTGACCAACGAAATCTTGCCTCTTTTTGGTACCGAAAAAGTAGTTGTGCTTGGTTCTTCAATATCTCACACGGTTGCCGTGTTACCGTTAAACGAAGCGAATATACACCTATAACGTCGGCTAGGCGATAGTAGTTCTTCGCGACTTTCACATAACATACTGCGGCGATATTCATACTCTAAATGGTATTTGATTCTGCTATGTATTCTGGACGTAGGCGTCGAATTTTCGAACTACGATGTGGGGGAAAATACAGAAAATTAAATATGTCGACGTTAAAAATAATTTCTAAAATTAATGTGACCAACGAAATCTTGCCTCTTTTTGGTACCGAAAAAGTAGTTGTGCTTGGTTCTTCAATATCTCACACGGTTGGTTTGTTACTCTTAAACAAAGCGAATGGTCACCTATAACGTCGGCTAGGCGATAGTATTTCTTCGAGACTTTCACAGAACACACTGCGGCAATTGTCGTACTCTATATGGCGTACGATTCTGCTATGCATTCTGGACCACGGCTTCGAATATAAGAACAACGATGGTGTGGGCAAATACAATTAATGAAATATTTCACTTTAAAAATTATTCCTTCAGTTAAATGTATACAACGAAATCTTACAATTTTTAAATCCCGAATATAAAGGTGTGCTTGGTTCTTCAATATCTTACACGGTTGGTTTGTTACTCTTAAACGAAGCGAATGGACACCTATAACGTCGGCTAGGCGATAGTATTTCTTCGCGCCTTTCACATAACATACTGCGGCGATATTCGTACTCTATTGGAGATTGATTCTGCTAGGCATTCTGGACGTGGCGTCGAATTTTCGAACTACGATGTGGGGGAAAATACAGAAAATTAAATATGTCGACGTTAAAAATAATTTCTAAAATTAATGTGACCAACGAAATCTTGCCTCTTTTTGGTACCGAAAAAGTAGTTGTGCTTGGTTCTTCAATATCTCACACGGTTGCCGTGTTACCGTTAAACGAAGCGAATATACACCTATAACGTCGGCTAGGCGATAGTAGTTCTTCGCGACTTTCACATAACATACTGCGGCGATATTCATACTCTAAATGGTATTTGATTCTGCTATGTATTCTGGACGTAGGCGTCGAATTTTCGAACTACGATGTGGGGGAAAATACAGAAAATTAAATATGTCGACGTTAAAAATAATTTCTAAAATTAATGTGACCAACGAAATCTTGCCTCTTTTTGGTACCGAAAAAGTAGTTGTGCTTGGTTCTTCAATATCTCACACGGTTGGTTTGTTACTCTTAAACAAAGCGAATGGTCACCTATAACGTCGGCTAGGCGATAGTATTTCTTCGAGACTTTCACAGAACACACTGCGGCAATTGTCGTACTCTATATGGCGTACGATTCTGCTATGCATTCTGGACCACGGCTTCGAATATAAGAACAACGATGGTGTGGGCAAATACAATTAATGAAATATTTCACTTTAAAAATTATTCCTTCAGTTAAATGTATACAACGAAATCTTACAATTTTTAAATCCCGAATATAAAGGTGTGCTTGGTTCTTCAATATCTTACACGGTTGGTTTGTTACTCTTAAACGAAGCGAATGGACACCTATAACGTCGGCTAGGCGATAGTATTTCTTCGCGCCTTTCACATAACATACTGCGGCGATATTCGTACTCTATTGGAGATTGATTCTGCTAGGCATTCTGGACGTGGCGTCGAATTTTCGAACTACGATGTGGGGGAAAATACAGAAAATTAAATATGTCGACGTTAAAAATAATTTCTAAAATTAATGTGACCAACGAAATCTTGCCTCTTTTTGGTACCGAAAAAGTAGTTGTGCTTGGTTCTTCAATATCTCACACGGTTGCCGTGTTACCGTTAAACGAAGCGAATATACACCTATAACGTCGGCTAGGCGATAGTAGTTCTTCGCGACTTTCACATAACATACTGCGGCGATATTCATACTCTAAATGGTATTTGATTCTGCTATGTATTCTGGACGTAGGCGTCGAATTTTCGAACTACGATGTGGGGGAAAATACAGAAAATTAAATATGTCGACGTTAAAAATAATTTCTAAAATTAATGTGACCAACGAAATCTTGCCTCTTTTTGGTACCGAAAAAGTAGTTGTGCTTGGTTCTTCAATATCTCACACGGTTGGTTTGTTACTCTTAAACAAAGCGAATGGTCACCTATCGAATATACACATATAACGTCGCACACGGTTATAGTAGTTCTTCGCGACCATCGCATATCATACTGCGACGATTCTCGTCCTCTAAATGGCGTACGTTTCTGCTATGCATTCTGGACCACGGCTTCGAATATAAGAACATCGATGCGTGTGGGCGAATACACTTAATGAATATTTCACATTAAAAATTTTTCCTTCGGCTAAATGTATACAACGAAATTGTTGCGAGATGCGCCCTTTTTCCGACTCGGGTGTCAGAGTATCGCCGTGATGGTGGAATTTCCTGACTTGTGCGACTTTCGGTGATCCACGAGGGAAACGTCCACTTCGCCGGGCAACTTAATCGGCCGGCGTCTTAATCAGTTCGCAAACCACGAGCTTCAGAAGGAAGCTGCTCGAGTCTGTACGAGAACGATCGAGTGTTTTTCCCGGTGTACGAGTTTTGATTTTGGTCAATTTACTACGAGTGTTGAAATTGTTCTTTTTACGGCGAGTGTTAAAAATGTTCTGTCTTTTCGGAGGACGATTCCTCCTGAGGGAAGCGCGATTTCCCTCTCTACGCTTCGAGGCTCCGGTGGGGGTGAAGCACAAAATTTGACCTAATTGGTCGACTTTGTCTCGACCCCATCAGAGGTAGAAACGAGGGAAGGGGCACGCGTATTACCATGCACTTCCATGACTAACGCGAAGTGCTCGGTTTTCTCGATACTTTATGGCAGGGCCTGGCTGGTGTCTCGAGAGTTTAGCCCTAACGGCGCCATGCCACATGTGCCGAGACTTGGCCGTTCGACGCTTCAAAAGGGACTTCTATTATTTTCGCGCAGTGTTACGACCGTCGAAGTTTTTGTCAAGGTTTACGTACCTTCTTGCGTAAGAACTCCGACGGCGCATCCTGGTGACATAGATGGGACCTACATCCACGATTGGAAGTAGGCCATTGAAATGGTTTATTTTACGTATTGTTGGTTCCCGATATCCCCTTTGGAACGTCGATGAACTTACATCTGCAACGCAGATTTATATTCAACGAGCATGTACGAGCAGGAATTTAAGTGGTGA
>NW_017101050.1:0-1764 GCF_001263275.1 Habropoda laboriosa
AATTAAAAATATTCAATTTGGATTTTATTCAAAACAGACTTTCGATATATGTATGTAGTGTAGTGATATGATTTAACAAACTGTCGCTTTATAAACATTTAATTCGTTTCTGTAACTTAAGAAGCACTGGTTATACAGTATAGAAACTTTGTAACTATTTAATATTTATGGAGTAGAAATATGAAACATAATGACAGAAAGAATCTACATCTTTTCCGCTTTTAATAGCACAATAGTAAATGTTAATAATGTTGAAACATAAATCAAAAATGCATCTTCTTAATATAAAAGCATAAAAGTTGCACAAATGTGAAAATTACTCTATCTACTAATTATTTAAAGCGGATTGAAAATTGTTATAATATCAATTCCAGTTCTCGAAACAGTTTCAAACAATAAAAATAAGTTTCGTTATTTTCTAGAAGGTACCGATTTAGATTATACTTCTATTAGGTCGCTCAGAAAGTTTAATGCTACGCATTTTAAAAACAAAAAGTTCATCCTGAATTGTGTCGTAGAATTAAGATATAACAGTATTAATGCACATATTCTAAGGAAAAACCCGTACATTAATAACAAGAATAAAGTACTACGTCTAAATTTTGTCAAACAATATGTTAATAAAGACAATTCTTTTTGAAACACAGTATTATTTTTCGACGAAAGCAAATGTAAAATTTTTGGCAGTGATGAACGTAAAATTGTATGGAGAAAACAAAATGCGAAATTATCATCGAAAAATCTATAGCCAACGATAAAATGCAACGGTGGATCAGTGATGATTTGGATTTTATAATAAGTAGTGGATTTGGGAATCTTGTGTTCATCGATGCAATCATGGATAAAATGAAATGGATTTAAAAATTCTATAAGAAAATGTAGAATATAGCGTATTAAAATTGAATCTATCAGAAAATTATTACTTTCAAAGAACAACGATTCAAAGCATACGGCAAAATTTGTTAAAGAATAGATATTATACAGTGTTCGGTCGTTCATGAGAGAAATTTTAAGGGGTGAATCTAGAAGCCAAAAGAAAACGAAAATGAAGAATAAAAAAATTGCATTTGTGGTTTCATTTTTTAGTAATTAACAATTAAAATATGCGCCTATAACCTGGTAATTTTCTCACGCTATCCTACAGGACCACCAAGCAGTGATGCCAGAATCGTGGGCGCTGGGCCCCCCACTATGCCTACCGACGTCTCCCACTATACTGTCCTTGTGCTCTCACACAAGTGTAGCGGTAGCTCTGTCCGTGTGCAAAGCCTGTTCGGCTCTTTCCGCCAAATATCTACGTCACCAAGTGACGGTCGAGCAACCTGAGCGCATGAGTAAGAATTAGGAGATTCCCTTTGAATCTCGGTGAGACGCAGTGTTTCGAGTATGTATATATGTATATGGGCGTTCGGGACAAAAATCATAATTTCTAAATTAATCTATTTTCGACCTAAGTTCTCTAATATTTTTTTGAAGAGAATTCAAATATGCATTGATTAGCACATAAAAAAATATATGGTTTATATGGAATAAAAACATTTTTGTAAATTTTCATTAACACGATTTATTGTCAACTGAATACTGATTAACTTTTGTTTGAAAAATTTGTTCAGCAGTTTCGCAGAAATACCGGCAAAATCGTAGCGGCCGTTTCGCACACAGGGGTTTCAGAGACAAATATCATAACTTTGTATACATTCAAAATTTCTCTTTTATTTTTGTTTTGTAATTTTCATTAGGTAGTTAAATAACAATATAAATAAT
>NW_017101050.1:2145-4305 GCF_001263275.1 Habropoda laboriosa
GATTTTACACTTTGAATTTCTGATTTTTGTCCATTGATCGAAACACTGTGCGTCGGTGTTACATTTTATTTTTAATTATTTTGTAATTTCATTTTGTAACTTTTCAGCGAAATGAAAAATTTGAGAAATATTGATGTGCAAAGCACTTATCAAGGAGACTACATACCTGTCCCCCGAGGATTTTGATAAAATTTGAAGGGATGAATTTAGAAGTCGAAAAATGACATTCTGTAAAATATTTCATTTCAATGCGCATTTTTTATAAACAATTGAAATTACTTCTGTAAAACTTTGGAAGTTTAGGCACTATTCAACAATCGGCAGTGAGCCAGTGCACAGGATGTTTGTTTCGTAAGCGGGTAATCTAAGTTCGGATCTTACAGAATTTTCGAAACACATTTTTTTTTTTAATTAAACCTAGTGGGAATAAATTTTGAGACAAGTAATATTTTTCGAAAATTCTTTACCACCACAATGTAGGATATCAAAAACTGTGTTTACTATCAATTTCATGAAATGAAATACAAAATTTCAAAACCTAATTTTTTATTTGTGAATATGAGCTGTGACACTGTACGTCAGTTTGAAATGTGTAGTGCCTAAAAATTTCGCTAGCTGCGCTGCTTTGAGAATTGTGACGCCACGTTCTGCGACTCATGCAGCTCATGTGGCTCTTCGGAATGTGAATTCTAAAACGCGCCGAATATAAATTGTATAGTGAACAAAAAAACTCGATAACATATATCATAAACTGTCATTAACTACTATTTGCAACTGCTCATTTAAATAAATGTTGATCTTCGTTGCTACCGAAAGAAACATTGCTGAAGTGTAAAATACGCGCTTTAAAATAAACATGTATTAATAAATAAAGGGATACCAATTGACGTTATTTTCAAATAAGTTTATATAGAATCATTAATTTAATTGGAGTTTATTACTTAACGAAAACATGTTAATATAAAATAATGCATATCGACGACGCTTAAACATTCATTCCTTTCTCCCCGCTCAGAGTCTAGACGCGATATTTTGCAGCAAAAAGAAATAGTAAAACATTGAAATATACCGTTAGACAATTATTATCATTATTACGTTCTTACTTTTGTTACGCTATCGCATGAACGTAGTTTTAATCGCTCGTCGTGCATGCCCGTGAACGTGGCTTTAGGGCGGTCTGAATTTGGTGTCATGTAGCGCCTCGTAATGCAAATGTTAAAGCGCGCCAAATTCAATTTTCTTCGTTCAACGAGCTCAGACGTATTATCTCGTAATAAAGTTATAGTTAAACATTTCGTTAATTATTGTTCCAATCAAGTTATTTATTAAGTTATTTATTAGTTTATTAAAAGTTTCAGCTGCTAGTTTTTCTTATTCATTTAACTTCCTAAAATCATCGTGAGCAGAGTACTTCAGTGCTCCACGGGCGACAATTCCCTCAAATTCCCCAAGAACTCACGTAACACTTTAAAGTTTCTTATTTATTTTAAATATATTTCACAACTACGAGTAAAGAACTTTAGCGTTCCACAGGTAACAACCCCGTCCAAATTCTCTAACAAGGAGACAGCACGGTCGACGGGAAACGGATTTTTCTGAAACTTGCAGTATTTGAACTAGTCGGCAAGTCGTAGACATAGTCGTAGACATAGTCAAATGAACTATGTTCTTGCAAAGTTTCAAATTTTTTTGAATTTTCGAATTATCTAACTTCTCTTATTACTGGATTTCTATTGTATTTATAAGTTATTTTCTTTCTTTCCTTTTGCATATAAGCAAAAAATGTCTTATTTTAGTATTAATATTTAAAAATTCTTGCATTTAAAGATCTGGGTATGTTCCAGTGAACACTGATCTTATCATTTTTTTGTCACATTTTCTAAATTTCAGTGAGAATTTAAAAAAAATGAATCATATTAATTCTTTCATTTTTTGACTAACATTAGTTCTTTTTCTGTCCTTTGATTTGGTATAAGTTTTGTCTGCTCCTGAATGCTACTTCTTGAGAATTTCTTTTTAGAATCGGCAAGAAATAACGATCTCTTCGAAGTTTGGAAAAGTACGCCAAAAAAAAGAAGACGCTCAATCTCAGAAGATATTGAATGCATTTTAATTTGTGTTTGAATGTATTTGAAAAAATATATATTTTATTTGTTTTAT
>NW_017101050.1:5630-28247 GCF_001263275.1 Habropoda laboriosa
ATTAACAGGTTGAAGTTTATAATACTGTTGTTAATCCATTATTGGATCAAGTTTTGGCTGGATACAGTTGTACAGTATTTGCATATGGACAAACTAGTGCAGGGAAAACATTTACAATAGAAGGAACCAACAGTGATTCAACTTTGCATTGGCAAAGTGTAAGTAATAATTCTTTTATATAAAATTATTTATGTAATATATAATCTAATATGTTGCTAACAACATTCCTTGTACTTGTATGTGTATTGCGTATTTAAAAGAAAAGGATTACCCATTTTGAGTGTTTATAATGTTCATTACATCTTTTAAAGAAAGTTTAGTAAACATATTTTTGAAAATTAAAGTAAAGAAAGATACTATAATATTAAAATATAACACATAACAATATTATATGCAATTATATAATTATAGGATTCATCTGCTGGTATAATACCACGATCTTTAAGCCATTTATTTGACAAGATGCAATTATTGGAAGTACAGGAATACACAATTAGAGTTAGTTTTTTAGAACTTTATAATGAAGATTTATTTGATCTTTTATCACCTAATGATGATACATCTAAAATAAGGTACATATTACAGAATATTTAAACTATGTATAATTTCTAATTATCTAGTTATACTGCGACACATTTTTGAATTCTATATTAAATGCCCATTGAATAGATTGTATGAAGATACATCAAAGAAAGGTGCAGTAATTATTCATGGGTTAGAAGAAGTAACAGTACACAATAAAAGTGAAGTTTACAAAATTCTTGAAAGGGGATCTGAAAAAAGACAAACTGCTGCAACATTATTGAATGCTCAATCTAGGTCATTATCTAATTTGACTTATATATTATACATGTCTGTGATTTTTAATATATTTTTATTATCCAGAATGGTAATCTTCTTGTCCTTGAAATATTTCACCATAGACTTGGAAACATGGCATGGCGCTGAGTCTTGTTGAAAAATTGCGTCGTCGTTGACCTGGACTTTCTCCAGCTCTCGAACTAAATGTTCTTCCAGCATTGCTTTATATTTCTCACTGTTCATCATGCCTTCTACTGGAACAAGAGTGCCTGGTCCCGAGTGCGAAAAACAGCCCCAGAACATCTTCTTCATAGGATGTATCACTGACTGCACAATACGAGCTGCAGTGAGTTTTTCATCCGCACCCCTACGAACGAATTTTGAGCGCTGGCCCTGCATTAAAAAGTGTGTCTCGTCTGAAAACAACACCTTCTTCCAGTCCTGTACTGTCCAATGGGCATATTTTTCGGCCCAATTTAGTCTCTTCTTCATCATAGGGACAGTCAGGAGTTGTTTTTTCTGCGGCCTTATGGCTTTTCTCCCACCTTCCAAGAGTCTTCTGCGCACCGTAGAGTCGTAAATTTTTACACCAGCCTTTTCTAAATTTTGTTGGAGGTCGTAGCTGGTTTTTCTGGGATGCAATTTGCTGTCTCGCAAAAGAAAAGCTTCATCTCGAGGACTAGTCTTCCGTTTTCTTCCACATTTTCCCTTTCGCTGCACTTCGACGGATCCTGTTTCCCTTTTCTGTTTTATTATTTTATTTACAGCACCCAAACTGACACAACATTCCTTTGCAATGTTTCTCTGTGTCATTGGTGTATGTTCACTAAGCGTAATGATCTTTTCCCGTTTCCTCGGCGTGATATCCATGATGTCAGACAATTACGACCGACTGAAATTTGATCGCGTACTGGTTCAGAATAACATAAATTCCCAAAAAGCAATGTACGATATACCGCAAGGCATGTGTTTTCGACGCTCATATAATAACAAATATGAGGTTATGTGATTTGCATCAAAACAATTGCCAGAATCGACACAACAGCGTTGCCATTATCAGAAAACTGATTTTTGCTCTGTGTTCACATTAATTCGCACAATACTGTATATTGATAGAGATCGCCATAGGTGTGTCTGAAATTTGTGCCAAGTATGAAACATAACATACATAGGGGAGACTAGGGCCAAACGTTCCAATTTTGTGAAAACATAAAAAACGACCGGGAAATAATGCAGTTATTCTCTTCACTATTGACTAATTTATTGTTAAATTTATTGTACTTTAAGATTCTAAGCTTATATTTAACATATTGTCATTAGTTTTTCATAGGGAGTTATTTATTTCTAAGACGGCGAAGCGGAACTTCTTACCCCATAGTGGGGCAAGTTGTTATCGCATTGGGGTAAGTTGTTCTGGAGAAATAACAGTTGCCTTTCAGTGAAATATTTCATTTTCTAATGGAATAGAATACAATTTTATTAATAACGTTTATTTATTAAGGTTAAGATCAACAAAAATATATGTATTATCTTTAAAAGAAAACAAAAACAATACCGGGTGATTCATCTAACTTGACGACTTGATTGCTCGTAAGCTATTTGCTGTACGAAATAAGGTAAAGGTACCAGTAGTTGACCAGTTAAGAGAAATCCTCCACACGAACAATACTAACCACTTGCTCTGTGATTAAATAGCGAGAGTCGATGCCTGAAGATACTCTTCAAGCCTTCTAGATTATGTAACAATACCAATTTTTTGGCCACTTCCATAATCGCCTGTACATTTCCATGGATGAAATAAAAATAAAAATAAATAAAAAAAAATTTTTTTAAATAAATAAATAAATTTCTAAAATAAATAATTAAGTAAATGCATTTTAATTTTCCGGTGGTGTTTATAATATCACGCACATGGTTATTTTAAAAAAGTGGACACTGGACGGAGTCAATAATTGACCGTGGATCAGTCAATAGTTGACCATGCGGTCATCCACTAAAATGCAGTATGCTACAAAATTTAGAACTATATTTTGTACTTCTAACAAAGTTAAATGCAAAATGGATACATTATAAATCGTAAACAAATTTAAATAACTCACGTCAGTAATTGACCACCCCGGTCAACTTCTAAAAACTTAGAATAACAAGATTCAGAATTTGACCCCCCAATAAACTATTGCTTTTTGTGGTTAGAATAACAAAAACGTTGCATTTATCACTTAGAAAACGCTGTGAGAATTTAATAAGTAAATAATTCAGTCACGAAGGGTTCGCAACGTATGGATCTGTTTACCTGAACCGTACAGCTGTTCTTAACAGAAACGTTAAGGAAATAGCAATATAGAGGCATATTACTTACCTTAATGGATTTAGACGTCCGTTATTACTACGCATACTTCCCGTCACATGTAATTCTTTTGAAATTTAACCGATAGATGCTCTTGGCATGTCAAGTGCATTTTTTTCAAAAGTGTATCACTTATAAAAACCTTATTTTTTATGTTTCTCTAAAAATTGGTCAACTACTGGTACATGGTCAACTACTGATACCTTTACCTTAGTGTATGAAACAGAAGTTTCACGATTTCAAGGGGTTGCAATGTTACAATAATTGTTTTTTTCTACATTGCTTTTGTACATAAAGTTTTGAAGGTCACCACGATTTTTTTAAATGGAACATCCTGTATTTCTTTCCGGAAATTAAGAGAGAATTAAAAGCTGAGTAAATAAATATTTAGGTGTAATATGTCTAAAATGTGTATTTATTGATATTTTTGCCTGTCTAGCAAAATACTCTATTTCTCACAGTTCAAATATAAACAGCATGCCCCAAGTCACAGGAACAATTAGCCTTCATCGATACACGTGGCAATTTATGTGAATATTCTGCTTATAATATAAGCAGATATCGTTCAATATATTATATTGAAATAGTCTAATAAAAACTATTGCAACAAGAAGCAATTAATAATTTCGACGTTAAATAATCGAAATAGACCAAAAAGTAATGAACGACAAGTAATTACTTTTCTGATACGTGACTAGGTGGTTGTTTATGACCACAAGATTCGCTGTTGCGGATGCTATTAAAATGGATGACAGAGTGGCGTGATCGACTCACACGGCGAAAACAATTGAAAGCACAATCCTATCACTTTTAAAGGGTTACACCACCTTGAAATTTTCAAAAAATCGATTATTTTTTTGCCTAGATGAATTGTTTATACTTCTAAGAATATTTTAAGCGTTTAATCATTCCAAAATTCCAACTATTACCGAAGTTATAGCAATTATCAGTGAGCGCTTCGGAGTCGACCCGAAACCTCAGGTAGCGATCGGACCGTTACGAGAACCCAAAGCCTTGACAAAGGATATTACATTATTCCTTTGGAGAGTTTCGGAAGCTAAAAGTAACTCAGGTACATTCATTGTCATAAATATCGGACCCCCTTTATATAGTATATTTCTATATTATACTATAGAATAGGGTACGCAAAGTTGGAACTGGTTTATATTTATTAGACTCACAGAACATTCAATCAGTTAGTTTTGTGACGCAGTAGTGTGCATATCGCCACGTGTATATTACGGAAATCATATTTTTTAATTTTTTAATAGAAAACTATTATTAAAATGTCGAAACGAGTAGTTTTAGATACAAAAGGCAGCCGAAAAACAGTTGGACGTCCTTGTCGGAGCAAGAAGAAACGACCGATAAATCGTTATTTAATGGAAAACGAGGAAGCTAGCACCAGTACATCAGCTAAAAAATTAAAGAGCAGTGAAACCGTTAATTTTGATGTAAATGCATCTTTCGGGTACCGATTAATTAATTTTGTATCTGTTTTTTCTGCTATAAGTGAAGTGGTAAAGTGTAAAGAGTGCGGCGGTGATATAAACTTTACCGAAACTTCTGTTCGTGGTCTTGGTTTTAAACTAAAGGTGAATTGTGCTAAATGTGAACCAGTTTTAATAAACTCATGTCCTCCTATCGGTGGTAAAGCATATGATGTGAATAGACGATTAGTTTTTGCGTTCAGACTTCTTAGAATCGGTTTAGCAGGAATAGAGAAATTCTGTGGAATCATGGACTTACCTAAACCAATTTTCCACTCGTTCTACGATAAAGTTGTGAATGACATTCACATTGCTACAAAAACTATTTGTGAATTGTCTATGAAAACTGCTGTTGAAGAGTCAAAAAAATTAGAAAAAGCAGAAGAACTCACCGTTTCAGGGGATGGAACTTGGTTGAAACGCGGTTACTGTTCCCTTTTAGGCATTTCTACTCTTATATCGTTTTACTCAGGAAAAGTTCTTGATCTTATAGTAAAATGTTCATACTGTAAAACTTGCGAATTTTGGAAAAATTTTGAAGGTACTGAGGAGTATGATGAGTGGGAAAATAAACATTCAGACAAATGTTCTGCCAATCACAATGGGTCTGCTGGAAAAATGGAAGTGGATAGTATTGTAGAAATGTTCAAAAGATCTGAAACACTTTATAACGTCCGATATGGTAATTACGTAGGCGATGGAGACAGTAAGACATACAAAGGAATTGTTGACTCTAATCCATATCAAAATTTATTTGTTAGAAAAAAGGAATGCATAGGTCACGTGCAAAAGCGAATGGGTACGCAATTACGCAAAGTAAAAAAAGATAATCCTGGTATAGGTGGCAGAGGGAAATTGACAGCCAAACTTATTGATGAGTTAACAGTTTACTATGGTCTTGCCATTAGAAGGAGTATAAATACATCAGTTGAAACAATGAAAAATGCGATATGGGCAACTTATTACCATAAAATATCCACTGATGAAAAGCCACAACATAACAACTGCCCATCCGGCGAAGATACCTGGTGTTCGTATCAGAAAGCAAAAGCCTCTGGAACTTTGGATTCTTATAAGCATAAAAATCCAATTCCTGTAGTTGTCCAAAAAGTAATTAAACCGGTATACGATAGATTAACTGATACCGATTTATTAGAACGTTGTTTAGAAGGATACACTCAAAATAACAACGAAAGTCTAAACGCTGTTATTTGGTCTATGGCTCCAAAAGTACATTACAGTGGTGCAAAAATTGTTGAGATTGCATCTTATATTGCAGCTAGTATATTTAATGATGGATATACTAGTGTATTAAAAATTATGCAATTACTAAATCTTGAAATTGGCCTAAGCACGCTGAAATTTTCCGAAAATTTGGTTTCACAACGAATATTCATAGCCAACATAAGAGCTCAACAGGAGACAAAAGAGGCTAGGAAATTGAAAAGAGCTGCTCAAAAGGAAGCGGAGGACATCACGGCAACAATAGAAGACCTCATGCACGGTCCAGGAATCGCAGATTGAAGGTAATTAAAAAAAATATTTGGTTTTAAGACGCTGACGTCGTACTATTTTTTCTTTTGCGTTTTTCTCGAAACTACTTTTTTCAAAACGGTGTACACGATATCTCAAGATCTACTTAACCGATTTGGTTAAAATTTACAACAGTTATTTTCTATAATATTATCTAAAATGTGACGTAGGATTTTGGTGATTGGGTGCCATGTTCGAAAGTTATAAATTTTTTAAACTCAAAATTTCGATGCAAATTCGAGTTTTTTTTCAAACAGCTGTCATTTCTACAAAAAAAATTTTTTTAATTTTTTCCTTCGTCACATTTTAGCTATTACCCTTTTAAATAAGAAAAAATTTATTTATTATGTTTTAGACGATGCCTAACAGAGAAATCAAGTACACCATCAGCAAGGATTTTCAAAAGAGGCTCCTACTTATCAGCTTATATCTCCGCCATTTTCTATTTTTTTTAATCGTTAATATTGTAAATTGTTGATAAAACTACTATATATATGTGTAAAATAAGGATCATTTTATATACTTAATTGCAGCATAAAAAAAAAAGTTTATTTTTATACCTATTTTTCCAAGCGCCAAGGTGATGTAACCCCTTAATTAAAGTTTAACGTGTTTCCCATGCCTCCGGTTCTTGATCTGGGTACAACTGTATCTGAAAAGCGAACAGTTATTTCAGTTACCGCCATATTTCCAGTAAGGAACTGAGCCAAAGTTTCAACACCAGCACGAGGCTGACGATCGAACGGATATCCCATGGCACGTGCATCAGGATATTTTCTATCTCTCAAACCGCAGAAACTTGCAGCATCATTGCAACCAGTCGATTCTTCTTGTTCCACCTAAATGTCAGTATTGCAAAATCGATGATTGTATTTACATTAAATCTTATTGTATTTACATTAGAATTTTAGGAGAATTTACGAATGTAACAAGAAAATATCAATGCTGCGTTAACAGATTCTGCAAACAATTCTAAGTACAAAATGTTGTACAATAGTTGTTTGATTCATATCAAAATAACTACTTTGTTCCATTTTCTTATTATTGGAATACTTATTTTCCTATTTAAAGAGCTATATCATCGAAATCCATAAGTTTGGTTCTCGAGTAATCAGCAAATGATTCCTAAATATATGTGTAGGGTGTTACGATATTCAAAATTTCTGCTTACAATTTTTCATTTAAGCTATATAATATTAAATCTCCGTCATTTCCTGCTCAATATTAATTCCCATATTGGTAAAAATGAACCTGCAGCTGTCAACGATCAAGGCACAAACAAATTTTTTAAATATACTGTAATGAAAGAACGAACTTTAAGTCGACATCAAACGGCCTTGAGCGTGGCTCGAGCTCGTTATCTTCTTCGAATTGCTCGAATCGCGTTTTAACGATTTAATAAAAACGGCCTTAATTGTAGAACATATGAAGCTTTCACGAATGACTGTGAAAGAGATATTATATTATAAAAGTGATTAAATTTTATTAATACGTACACTATTATCACTACTGTACAATATTATACAGCAATAAAATTATTTTACAACATCCACACTTTTCCAAGCCTTCTCTGTACAAACTTTGTACAAACACTATTGCCATTTCTAAATATATTTTGTTCCACATTTCAATCATTTCTAGCATAGTTCAAAATGAAGTCTTGTCAAAATGAATAATCAAATAGTAAGTTACAATAAATTAAATAAAATTTCAACACTTTAAACTTCCAACAACAAAAAGGTCGTAAACGCTGAATTTGTTAAGTTATATAATTATTAAAAATTACGCATACATGTTTTAACAAAAAAGGTTAAATTTTAGATTAGAGATTGTACTTTTTTATTTTGAGACCTTCTAATCCGTTGTGAAGCTGAAATTCAAGTACAAACATATGTAAATATAACATCTTTAGACTCATACAAATTAAAATACATAAAAAACAAAGAACATAATTACGTTTCTCTGGTGTTTCCCATGAAATAAGGTCTTCTGTGATTATACTCCTCGTCTTTCTATCGCTAGATTGTGCCCTACTCCTTCTAATATGCGGAGTAATGGGTAATACCGGTTTGCTTGTTTCACAATCACTATACTCACTTTCTGTAACAAAATATAGTCATTCGAATATTGCATTTGAAGAAAGTAACATATCAGTTTATTGGCCATCCATTATATCCATACCCAAAAATTTGACATTTCTAGTGGATCTTCTCCTGACATTACTTTCTTCTAAAGACGTGTTATCAATCAAACTGTGTAAATTCATTTTATTCTCTTCATTAATACTGCCTTGAATAAAACTTTTTCTTCTTCTCCCTGAAAGAGGTTTATTTTCCTTATGTTCTGATTCTTGGATAGCAGTAGACATTTCTTTTAAGGCTTTCCTCTTAGCTATAGGTGTACCAATTGCTGTGACAGTTCTATTTCGTAAAACTCTAATACTTTCATCCTGTT
Source organism: Habropoda laboriosa (assembly GCF_001263275.1). NCBI lineage: Eukaryota > Metazoa > Arthropoda > Insecta > Hymenoptera > Apidae > Habropoda > Habropoda laboriosa. Next base: position 14,256 of record NW_017101050.1, read on the forward strand.
TCATTATTTCTTGTTTGTTGCTTATAGAAACATGTTTTTGTAATTCTTTTTTTAATGTGTTTAAATTTGTATCATCAGCAATTTCTTTTAATGGTGAAGTTTTATGTAGAATCTCATCACTTTTATCAAAAGTATTTTGTCTTCTTAAACTTCTCCTTGGTGGAGGTGTGCTAAGATTTTTAACTAATTCTGATCTTGGTAATACTGTTGCAGATGGTGTTATAGAATTTTTCGATTTAAAATGTCCAATATCTTCTTCAGATTCATCAGAACTATTATCATTAAATATAAGTTTTCTTTCTGCCCTAATTATTACTTCACCGTGATTATCAAAGTTAAAACTATCTATTCTTGATAATGCTGCAGCCAAATCCATTTTTGTCTGCGTTTCTTCATCAATTGGTACTTCATTTAAAACTATATGATCATCAAAATTAACTTTATTTGTTGACTTCATATGAGATTCTGCTACACTTCCATTCTTTGATGGCTTCAATATACTTTTCCCTGGTGTTTGATCAGAATTAACATAAGATATTGTATCATCCAAGTGTACCTCTGGTGTTTCACACTCTTCACTTACTTCCATTCTGATTAATGGACTCTTTATCTTCTTGAATGTTTCAGAGAAACGTACCTTTTGCAATGGACTTAATCTTTTATCATCTTTCATAGGTGCATAATCTTTTTGATTAGGTGTACTAGACATAGACTTTCTTGTTTTATATTTTACATAAAAGCTTTCATCCTTTCCATATTTATTACTCAGAATTTGATTATTTGTAACTTCAACTTCTTTCATATCACGATTATGTTTTATTTCTCGCGACATCCTTTGCTTCTTTTTTGCTAAAAACGCTTTGATAGAACTTGATTTTGTGAATACATTTCTTTTTACAGTAGATTTCTTTTTAGCAATGGATTTGCCAACAGGTAATTCTTCTTTCTTCCAGCCTTGTGAACAAAGAGTCTCTAATTTTTCAAATTGTGAATCACATTTCTTTACTTCTATATACATCATATCCCAAAATCCTTGCAAATCTTTACATGTAACTAACATTTCTCCTTTTCCTGTCTCACAATCAGCAACTAATCCACAAAATCTTTCAAACTTTTTGCTTATTAACAAATTCGTTTGGCCAATAGTTTGACTTATTTCATATTTTCCATCCTCTGTAGTTTCAGGTTTTGCTTTAATTTCTGTCCATTTTTTACATAATTCATTTAATCTGGTTATTTCTCTGTTTAGAAGAAATTGAAAATATTGTGCAGTATGTGCCTCTTCTTCAACTGATATATTTAAATTTTTCATGACAGTATCTTTTGTAGGAACATCGGTACTTGGTGAGTGACCAAGACTGAAACCACGTTTTAATTGTTGTTCTTTTCTAGCATTGCTTTTCCCACGGCTAGAAACTATATAAGGTGAAAAGAAAACTGGTTCATTTGGAGAATCAGATTTTAACGACATAGATATGTTATTGTTTGAGGAAGAAAATACTTCCTTATCACTATTGTACACTTCCTTGTTATATTCTTTACTGTTATGTATTGTATTATCATCGCTAAATTTTATCTCATTGTCATTATTGCCTCTATTATTATTAGAAGAATTAAATATTTTTTCTTCATCATAGAATGCACCTTTTATCAAAGAACTACTTTCTGCATAATCAGTATCACTCTTCTTGTCATTTGTTGATATATCACCTTCCATGTTAATGACTGGTTCTACGTTAAATTCTGCAGTACCAGTTTTTCTATTTGCCCTTGATATTCTTGAAGGTGAAGATATAAGTTCGTTTATTTTAGCAGGTGACATACTTGTTATGGCTACTGTGCAAAATAAAGGTACTTGAACCAATCCAGTTGGAGTTTTGAATTTGCAATTAGCAGGAGTGTAAGCTTGTACATCCATTTTCTGGCATTTTTCTTCCTTATTTGTAACACTTGGATTTCTAAGGGAATCTTTTGTTATTTTCTTTGTAAGTGTTTTATTCATTAATCTTTCCTCTGTTGCTTTTGTAACTCTTTCGTTAAACGATGACAAAGGTGTGTGTGTAGCCTGATTACGTGTCTTTTCACATGTCATAATTGAATCAGCACTATGATCTTTTCTAATTGGAGAACACAATTTGTGATGAACTACTCCAACAACAAAGGGTGGCTTTTTCTTGAGTTGTTCAAGCGTTCTGCGTCTTTCGCGTTCCACTTTCCACTTTAAGAGCTTAGTCATACGATCCTCCACTACTGGGACTAACTGCACGCCTGACATAAAATTGTAAGTAACAATGTGGCAATATATCAATGAGATAATATACCCAATATAAACATTGTTCTATACAAACCTTTGCTCTGTGATATGCTTTCCGCAGAATTTGATATGACTCTATTTTTATTAAACGTTGCAGCTCTTTGGGTTTTACGCGTTTCTTCATGTTTCTTGGTGCGAATAAACCGACCCTTGTCTGTATCTCCAAAACCAAACGTTTTCACTTTATATTGTTGCCGAAAAGACATTTTGTTTTACATAAAGAAGGTTAACGTCACGATTGAATCTAACTTTCTACTAATTAATACGCGGTAACGGTTCAATGAAAAACAGTTTAAAATTGCTGTTTCTATCATTTATCAGGCGTACCCGAGAATTAGCACCCCTTCGCCGGTTAAATTAAAACTTTGGAGCTGGTGTTACCAACCTGAAATTACAAAGAACATTAATGTATTTTTTGGGGATAAATTGCAAAAACCCTATAGCTTGGTGCTGTTTGATTACCGTGTAAACGGGGCCGTAATGTAATCTCAGTTGTTATGTAAATACTTAGGGAATTTGGACGGAGTTGTTGCCCGTGGAACGCTGAAGTTCTTTACTCGTAGTTGTGTAATAAATTTGAAATAAATAAGAAACTTTAAAATAAGAACGTAATAATGACAATAATTTACTAGCAATGTATTTTAATGTTTTACTATTTCTTTTTGTTGCAAAATATCGCGTCTAGACTCTGAGCGGGGAGAAAGGAACGAATGTTTAAGCGTCGTCGATATGCATTATTATATGTTAATATGTTTTTGTTAAATAATAAACTCCAATTAAATTAATAATTCTATATAAAATTATTTAAGGATAACTTCCATTGGTATCCTGCATTTGTTTATTAATACATGTTTATTTTAAAGCGAGTGTTTTACATCTCAGCAATGTTTCTTTGCGTAGCAACTAGAACAAACACTTATTTAAACGATCAGTTGTAAATAGTAGCAAAGAAACTCAGTAATGTATATTGTAAACTGTCATTCCGGCTTCCACTTGTGGTAACGATGCCCACTGTTCCGAAAGATTACTACAATCACTTTGCAATACATATTGAAATTAAAATGTCTCCTAAACTAATAACTTTTCGACATAAATAGATTAATACTTTTTTGTAGAAAATACAAAGATGCATCGATTAATTCATCAAAACTTATATGATTCCATTTAAAAAAATAATGGTGACCTTCATATGTCCTTCATGCCTCCACATACAGACAAAATAACTATCTATACTAAATCACTTCCCCCTTGAAAACAAATGAGTTCTATTTAAAACATTATTTTGAATAACGATACATTATTTTGAATAACTTATGTATTAATTAGTTTTGTTTTCTTTTCAGGACCACTTCTCCAGTGTCTCTAGTAGGTCTCTATGGTACGATATCGTTTTCGTCTATACATATGTACCTCGTCAACTACGTAAGTTATAGAAATGGACACGAAGAATAGTATAATTACATTTGTGCTGCTACCACGTCAGAAGCAATTGAAAGAGTGATTTCTCATTCTTCTCGGTATAGATAATGTATCTTTGTCGATGAATATGACTGAGCATTTATGATATAACAAAGAATTCACATGTCACCCTGACATTGTTTCAGAATTTCATCATTTTTTCAATGTTCAAGATTACCTGAAGGTCCTATGTTAGACATATTTGAATGCATGTTAACACGTCCTACATGATGCAACAGAGAAAATTACATGCTCCCAGAAGTTGGAAAAAAAATGACCATAAAAGAATTTTCTATTTACATTACTTCTCTTGTGAAACCATTCAAATTGTGTTTGAAACATTTCTGATATCTGTAAGAAATGCGAGATTCCGGCGGCGAAGTGGTGGCCTGGAATTTGTCACCCAGGAAGAGAAAGCGCGCGGGTACCTGAGGGTCCCATAAACTAAGCCCTTTCCCCGGAAAGTCGAACGAGGGGGCTCCAACGGTTTTTTCGGAGCAACGTGGGATACGACGCGGAAAGGACATTCTGGAAATAGCCGTCGAGCGAGACGGACGCCGGAAACCTTAAGAATCGCTTAGGAATACAGAATAAGTTATTTTTGGGATACCGCACTATCCTGACTTTAATTCTTTGTTTTCGAGTGGTGCTTACATATCATTAAAAATAATTAAGATGTTTAGGTGTTCGGTTTTCTGTTAGCTGAAACACCCTGTATAATATTTCTGTTGCATGTATTACGACTTTTTTAACCATGCTTTCAGATGGTAATATACAAAGTGGTCCACGTAACTTGCACGCCTCGAATAACTTGTAAAATATGCGTTATATGAAAAAATTTTTGATACAAAAGTTGCACGGTTTGAAGGGGCACATTATGTAGTGTATGTACTTTTTTCATAGGTGGAGGCATTTCGGAGATTTCAGGGTCAACTTCGTTATTTTAAATGGAATGCTACATTTTCTATGCTAGAATATCAAAGAATGTTAAATTCTGAGTAAAAGAGTATGGACCATTATTAGCCCTAAATCTAATAATTAACGAATAATTTCGCATCTTTTGCTGAAAATGTACATTGCGCTCGGGCATACGGAACTTTCGCCGGTTTTTTTTATTGTGTTAAAGTTCGTGTGGCAGTATCAAACACCGATAACTTCAACAATGAGTCACGGATATAATAGACGATTGCGATACTACAGTATGATAAACACGTAAACACCATTATCTTACAGAAATCTTTGCTGATATTCAATCTCCAACTTAATATTATTGGATTATGGGAGTTATGGATAGTTAAACAATTAATAATCCTTATTTTAAACTATAAACTTTTATTTGACACAAGGAAGGTTCGCTTTTATACTTGATGACAAGAGTACTGTATACAGACTGAGAGTGCTCCTACTCAACACCCTAATATTGCCTACGACTCCGCTTGGGACCGAAGGGCCTTTTGTCACGTATCATAAACATTTAGATCTTTACTAAACAGAGGTGGTATAATGCGAAGTGCTGTTTTGAAAAACGAAGCGAAATTATTGATTAAACCACTTGAACGTTGCCTATTAATATTTCTTGATATTATCAACATTTTCACTTAAATATTGTTATCGCGTTTTATATGCCTCATCTTATACGAGTACACGTGGGACAGTGACTCCCACTAATATTCGGACATTCTTTAGAACAGTATAACTGTTTTTTTAAATTGGACCAAACAACTTAAGTTTTTTTTTTTTTTTTGCGAAGTTAGAAGGATTAGTTTACTAGATGATGTGTACAGAAATTTTTGAAAAAAATGCAATTTGTGAGAATCGCGAAGAAAATTGTAAAGGTCACTTTTTACCAATATTTTTATTTACGTTTATCATATGCATACTAAAAATTTTATCGGAATCGGTTGACGCAGAAACAAGCGACAAGATGTAAGAATCTTTAAATTTATTTTTAGCGAAAAACTGCGATTTTCACAATTTTTAACCGGTTGCAGCTCATAGCAACGTGAACTGATTTCGATGAAATTTTCAGCATATATATAACTGACATAAATCTACAAAACGTATGTTTTAAATTTCTTTACTTAATAGCAATTTTCTCCAAATTTTTTGACTCTATCATCTAGTAAATTAAGAAAAAAAAAAAACTCGTTTGGTCCAATTTTATGAAAGTTGTATTATTCTAAAGAGTGTCCGAATAATAACAAGAGTAACTGTATGTCTCATATTCATATCTGTACTTATTTATAGAAGACACTATATCGCACTGTTGAATAACAAACAATATGATCGCGCATGTTTTGAAAATTCCATAGAGTGAAATTGTTTGTAAGTATTCATTTCCCTATAGGTAATATATCTGTATTCTTCTTTTGCACCCAAGATTCGGAAAAATTGTGCAAAGAAGAAAGCATTTTATCACTATCACTTCACAATTATTATCACAATATTTTATCGTCACTTTGTGTTCATAACAGAAAACAACGAGTTTAATTGATAATATCAGTAGCAATAATACGATCGCCACGAATAAAAGATACCGCAGTTGTAAGATCACTCTATTTCGCAGTAGCGTAAGACGCGTAAGTACATATTATACATACTTATGTACATATAACGTTAGTATCAGTTAATTCGCATCTACGATATATCTACGCGAAATCTAACTGGCAGGCCTTCCTCTGCCACTTCATTCCGACTTCACGACTTACAGTCACGAATTATCTGTTTTCAATTGTAAGATCACTCTATTTCGCAGTAGCGTAAGACGCGTAAGTACATATTATACATATTTATGTACATATAATGTTAGTATCAGTTAATTCGCATCTACGATATATGTATAGTCGGGGCCACGATATAGCGAGGTCGTAAAATCGGTCAGACGTCAAAGTAAACACACTTTATAAAGTAAAACTCGTGGTTGTAGTAGCCGATACATATGTAACCAGTTACTTTGTGAGATTCAGCTCCTATAAAATTCATTTTATCTCTATCGAATACAAGAAAATATATATTCGGCAATAGTACCAACAAGTGAAGTAAATAAACTTCTCTCAGAAAAATATCAGAATATAGTGTTTTCTTATCGTCAAGTGATACATAAATTCTTGCAATTTTAGATAAATCCATTAGAAATAAGTAAATACAGTAGCAGGGAAATATCTTTAATCTTATTATGTGCAAACTTTCTCAGGCTTTTTCTCAGTGTACATAACATATCATTCATAATGTGTGTCCAACAAAATGTATGTGTTTTCAATAAGTAGTCAAGATCAGCTTGATTTTTTTTTCCGAAAATGTGGGCATAAGTTCGAGGATAGATTCAGTACCCTAGAATAAGAAAAAAAGTTCATATGAACATATGCCCGATATGACCTTGTTTCCGAATTATAGCCGTTTTTGTCTTCGAGTAATTCTTATGACTCTATTGACTGCTTCTTTTAATTATTTACAAGTAACGCTTCTTATCTCATGCACGACCTTTTGGTCTGCTATGTAAACGCTATTTCGTAATTTGTTACAATCAGTTTAATCATGTTCTTGGTGGTAACGGCACATATGGCAATTTGCTAGTACATTTCATAATAATTTCGAGTGATCATCTAATACATTTCATAACAATTTGAACGATAATTTACATTGATACGACGTTTGGAAGCCTGCATTCTAGCCGACGGTGAGCACTTCGAACAGTTTCTACGATAATTATTAAATAACAGGATTCACATAGAAACGGCTATAATTCGGAAACAAGGTCGTATCGGGCTTATGTTCATATGAACTTTTTTTCTTATTCTAGCGTACTGAATCTATCCCCGAAGTTATGCCCACATTTTCGGAAACACCCTGTATATACATATAATTTTATAGTATTTTTGCTTTTCAATTAGCAAAAGAAGAAGTTCAATTAGCAAGTTGAACTTTTTCATTAGCTTTTTCTGCGGAAAAAGTTGAACTTGCTTGAGAAGTAAAACGTGCTTCTATTTAAACTAATAATATAGTGGAAAAAAGTGTTCCGGAAGAGTGATTTTGCACGAATTGAATAACAATATATGTATCTCTCATCTTACGTACAGTTCAGACGTTCGTAGTACGTGCAGTGTTTTGAGCTTATTGTTGTTTACAATGTGTGTTAAAAATGCCATTCGTCAGTTTCTTCGTGTTTGTATAAATAACTAATACCGTATCTTCGAATGACAACAATTTTTTTAATTAACCCTTTCGCTACGATAGACTTTAATGCGTAACGTGGGTGACTGACGGTAATGTTTTAACTAAAATTTGTTATTTTGGCTGTAATCTGGGTCTTTGTTTCGATCCAATTTTGAAATCTTTGACTTAACGAACAATTGTATAATGTAGTAGAGACTTCGATAAGTACTCCAAAATTCCTTCAGATTTTTTAGAAACTTGAAACAGTAAGAAAATTAGACTTGGACACAGACTACCCAGTTTCCCTACGGAGTGTGAAAATTCGGTTTATTAAATTAAGGTAGAAGTGCGTAAAGGGTAAAATTAAGTATTAAATTAAGGTAGAAGTGCACAGTAATGAAAGGGTTAAGCTCGTTATATTTGTCTTATAACAAGTGCTCTCTAATAGATAGGTAAAAAGGACCACAGAGTTTTGCATGTAAAAATTGAAGGTAACTCTGAAACCTTGCAAAATAGCCGCACAAAAATTCGATTTTGTCAGCATAAAGGTATACTTTCAATATTACACACGATACAAAATTTTGTTCAGTTTATTAATACGAAAAATAATAAAGTTCGTTGTGCTACATAATTCACCCAGTATGTAAGATAATAATATTTGATAATCATATTTTAATAAATTATATTGAACATGGCGAATTGTTAAAAATTTCAAATTAACAATAACTTATTCTTTGTAATATTCTTTCTTTAACACTTTGACGAGTGCACATTTTTTATAAAATGTAAAATTTATGTTAAATATAGATTCTAAAAATGTCGAAACTTCTTTCATACCAGAATATAACTGCATCTCAAAATGTATTATCTTCATTGTGTACTCTGATAAAATTTCATTCCTTTCTCATGCTCTCTCGCGTATTATTATCGCATTGTCCTCTTTATTCTGGTCTGATTATCATATCATTTGTTTCTTATAACTGTACCGGGAATGTCATTCTGTCGTTAAGTGTCGTTCAGCGATTACCGGGTGAACAACTGTTACAAATCCATTAGCTATCATTTCCGCAAGTTTTCCTGTCAATGTACCCGGATTCTTTTTAATTTCGCGAATAATAGTGCTTTCATCTCGTTGAGTTAATTTTTTTAATGGCCTTTGCAGGATTCATCTACAAGACTCTCTGTAGTTTTCCATTTTTGTTTTTATAAGATAGTGAAATGTAAGTTTACTTCTAACTAAGGAGATCTCTTCGTTAAATTTTCCTTCTTTATGCAGTGTTGTGATTCCTTCGTTATGGTGTTTGTGATTCCAACTTCTTCATATTTATAGTTTTCACGCTTTCATAACTACGCACAATTAAAGAACTCACTAAACCATGTTTTAGTATCAACCGAGTTTGTTAATCATTCATTACATCTATTGCGGAGATCAATTGAAAGTATAGTTTATCTCGAATAGTTCTGTGACCTCGCTACTATAGAATCATCGTAGCCCCCCTCCCCGTGTTTTCACTTGACCTATATTCGTTGGTGTAAGGAGGTTTGCTAGACTGCGGGGATATTTTTAAACGTTAATAACTAAACAATGGAGCCTTAAACGCAATTTTCTTGTTTTTGATTTTCGTCTTATATCGGCGTCTAGAATCATCCCTTAAATTTTCTACCAGTAGTTGCCGAACACCCTGTATTGCTGCGTTTAAATATTTATACAGGGTGTTCCGTAACTCTTCGAAGATCCGGAAATGGGGGGTTGCTGGGGTGACTCTGAACAACTTTTTCCTTTCTACCAGTAGTTGCCGAACACCCTGTATTGCTGCGTTTAAATATTTATACAGGGTGTCCCGTAACTCTTCGAAGATTCGGAAATAGGGGGTTGCTGGGGTGACTCTGAACAACTTTTTTCTTGTCCAAAATGTAGTTTGAAGCTTCGTTTTCGAGTTATTAACGAAAAACACTGGCCAATCACAGCGCCCGTAGTGCCCGCGCTCAGGGACGGGCGAACAGAGATTCACTCATACTTTTAAACGTTCCTTTCTTATGTAGACGCTATAATAGCCATTAATTGGATTTTAATTACTGAATTTCTCTTTAGATACTTTGATGTAACATGATGGATTACTTCCAAATTTTATGCGGCATTGCCGTGCTGCTTCTCTCGATCTATTACTATTTCTCTTCCACCTATGACTACTGGAAGAAACGGGACATACCTGGGCCACAACCTACAATTATTATTGGCAATTTTACGGATGTAATCCTTAGAAGATTGTCAATAGGCGATACTTTGATCAAATTTTACAATGAATACAAGAATGAGCCAGTGTTTGGATTATTCGAGGGAAGTTTACCTGTTCTTGTTATTAATAACATGGATATGATTAAGGACATTCTCATCAAGGACTTCTCTGTGTTCGTCGACCGAGGGTTCCGCATCTTTCCAAAGGTAGTATTTGTAGTTCATAATTATGTACTTCGTAAACCTTCAACTTTTAACATGTAAACTGTGATTTTTTGTCATGATTAGACTGCAGATATTTGAGCTGTTTAATGCGAAAGTGGTGTAAGTCAAAAAAGGCGATTTCTAGATAATGAAGGATAAAGTAAAAGTTCTGTAAAATTCAGGAATATGAAAGAATGTTAAATCTCTTTTACGTAAGTCATTGTATAGTTCTACCTTAAGCTAATAATACAATTTTGCCTCGAAAATCAAGTATACATATATATAATCATTTTATTCAATATTCTTCTGACTTACACCATTTTCGTGCAAACCGGGAAGGTAATTATTATTAGATGTAATAAAAAAGGGATCTGTTTGTTGAGGTAAACATTATGTTTCTACTGCTTTATTAATTACCAAACAAATCATTTAAAATAAAATGAACAAAATGTATAAAATGTGGTTTACATTGTCACGAATTTAAATCGATAAATAATAACGAGCATGACTCAGAAACTTTGTGGACAGCGATAAAGTTAAGCTCTTATTCATCGCTCACTTCTTCTTCGAAATCCAATATCCTCCAGAAGTCCAATGTCATTTATCTCGCACCAAAGTCTGACTTACACCATTCTTGCATTCGAGTGGATGGTTCTTACTTATTTTGAATACAGTTCTTACGTATTTTAATGAAAATATCCTTACACCACTTCTGCACAAAACAGAATGAAGGTTAAGTTTTCGAGATGTGGTGTTAACTCAAAAAGGCAAAAAATTTACTTACACCACTTTTGCATTAAACGACTTATTTATGGAAAATTTAAAGGCACAAAAATACACAGAATGCATATAATAAGCAAAAACATATAAATAAACCCAAAATATAGTACTCATTCTAATATTTAGCGATTGAAATAATTGCCTACCCAGTTTCTATTTTTTTAACTATATTCATAAAAATTCACAGTCTAGTTATGATATAATACTTAAATTAAGTTTACACTCTATAATGATAAAATTCTTACACTATCTAACGAAAGATTGAACAGCCAAGGATTTACTATGTAATACATGAAAATAGAGTAATTAGTTTTTGAAAGGCGATATACAATGTGTCAGTTTTATCTGGAAATATGTAAATATGTCGAAAAGTATGTGTGATACGGAAAAATGTTTTAAACAAATATTGTACGATGACAAGGGGGACATATTTATATCTTTAAATGGGAACTGTCTTTTTATTGCATATTCTTATAGTCGTCATCGAAACGTTTTCGAAACACTACTAACTTGTATCTTTCGTCCCGTTCATAGTAAACAACTTTCATTTGAACAATTTTTCTGCTATTTTTATGATTCTCGAGTGATTTAAGGTGGTAATTCTTATATCAATACCTGTGATTACATATGATAAAAATTGTTTAATTAAACTGTGTCTATAATTGAACTAAGAACAATGCTTACACTGGTTCTCATGCAACAGCAATTACTATATTGTATTATAATGCAATATTACGATGTAATCAAAACTATCCACCAGTACATGTAATATCGTTTATTTACTCGTGGAAAGATTATTTGGTAGTGTATTTTTACGAAAGATGCTCGAAACAATTACCGTGTATATCATAATTAATAATTGCTTCTGAATGTTTTAATATTGTTTCCTCGATAGTTCAAAATGTTATTCTCTGGTGGAGCATTTCGATATTTTTAATCTTCTCATTAAGAAAAACATTAATCCACAAAGCTTTTGAATTGAACAATAAATAGATTTTTTCAACTTTTTTATTATTTTCAAGCAGACGAAAAGATGTAGGTATTGTATGAATTTTACACTGAGAGAAAAAAAATAGAACTTAAATGTAAACGTATTGAAAGGTAAAATTGAACATTTGATGTGCCTTAACGAAAAGAGTTTAAGATTCATAAAAGAAATTTATTTTCAAGATAGAAAAACTGGGAGAGAATCTTTTCTTATTGGAGCCTGAAAGATGGAGGCCGATGAGAGCAAAACTGTCACCAATATTTACATCTGGCAAGCTGAAAGATATGTTTCCCCTTCTGATAGAATGCGCAGGACATCTGGAAAAATATATGGACAGCGTAATAATAACTGAAGAGTCTACAGACTGTCGAGAATTGACAGCAAAATTCACAACCGATGTGATCGGTAGCTGCGTCTTTGGAATTAATATGAATGCTCTCTCGGAAGAAGAGAGCGAATTTCGTCGAATGGGCAGAAAACTGTTTGCGCCTAGCTTTAAACAAGTAATCAGAGAGACCTTCAGACAATTTATGCCATACTTATACGAAGTATTCGGTCAGTATCTACAACCGAAAGAAGTCGATAATTTCTTCGTAAATGTGGTCAAAGATACAATGAATTATAGAAAAGAGAACAACATAGTTAGGCCTGATTTCATCCACATGCTAATGGAACTTAAAAAACACCCAGAGAAATTAGAAAAAATTGGTGAGTACGTAGTTTTGAAACTGAGCAGTTCATTTCAGTGTTACGGATTACGCTTTGTGTCCTTACACGGAGCGGAATTTCGGTTAGTTAGATAGGAAGGCTAGAACATTCAACGTGTGTTAACACGTCGTTCTCCAGAGGAATTGGAACATTCAACGCATGTGGTTACTACGTCGTTCTCCAATAGGTAGAAGGGTCTGAGGACTGTGCGTATCGTAATGTTAGATATACCTCGAGCGGTAAAGATATATCTCTGTGAGTCTAGCCGATTTGTTACTAATGTTACTCAGGAGAGATTTGGTTGAAATGAGCGAGTCTGAGTTAACAAAGCTATATATTCTAGTATAAATGCGAAGTTACAAGTTGCTTCGATCCAAAGGTCGGTTACAATAATCGTTAAATAGTTAAATGGTCAAATCTCGACTGGGAGAGAATATTCCTTCTCAGTTTACGCGACGAGCCGCGGGAGTGTCTTAGACCGTATTGAGAATATAATAATTCTATGCTCGAAAGGGACTACAACCCGATCTTGCTCGCGTTCCGACTGGCGGAGTAACGTTCTAGTAAAAGACTGAGCCCCCGAGCATCAAACATCGTGCCCTTATATGTATACACCAAAAGCCGTGGTTTTCGGTAGTGGGGGCCCTAGATTTTCGTGGGAAACGGAATGCGTTTGTTTACCTTATCTCGAGGGCCTTCTAGGGGGTGTGCGCTAGACGGAAGTCTCGGCGCCACCGTGTCGGCTATACGTCGTTCAAAATGAGAGTAACCTCGCTCTCGGACCGATTCTCGTCCGTTCTGCGCATAGACAGAGAGCGCAACAGAGGGTAAGAGGGAGAAAAACGTAGGTGGTGTCCGGTACCGAACCATAATTCATCTTTACTAAAAGTCAAAATTTGCCAACCTCCACCAATCATCATCTCCACTTGAAACACACCTACAACTACACCCTCTCCGACATACCAAATATATGCTCAACCACCAACACGATTTCTCAGTTAGTAGCAAGGGAACACGCGCGCCACGAGAGAACACGAGTGCGACCTAACATAACCTATAATTTAGGACGAGTTCGTCACACATAACGATAACTATACACCATTTCTTTTTGTATTTATTGTAAAAATTTAACTAGTTGAATTAGATGATAAG